>NW_021680478.1:903330-998661 GCF_001412515.2 Diachasma alloeum
GTATAAAAATACAACTGCGTGAAACACACAGGCGTATCAAAGTGCAACTGCGTGAAACAGACAGGTGTATAAAAATACAACTGCGTGAAACAAACATTAGTATGAAACTTCAACTGCGTGAAATACACAGCAGTATGAAAATTCGGCTGCGTGAAACACACAAACTTCACGCATGCGTGGAGTGTATGGAGTGTACGGGAGTGATTCACGCAATGGTGCGAATAGTCACGGCCATTTGATTTCTTTCTAGCCAAAAGTCTGCCAACTCCATAAATTCGTTGGTTTACTCAAAAATCAAAATTATTCTCATGACTAAATACGTTGTTATCTCAATCAACACGATCATACGTTGTTCCAAGTAAATTATAATTGAAGTTAGCACTTCGTATGTCGATTCAGGATGAATATTGTTACGCGGAAAAAGCTTTGAGATTGTAGTGAGACGTCGTTTTCAGGTTGCTGCAATCATTTTATGTGGAGATTTCAACTCCGATATCTATAGAAATGAATCTCTATGGAATTTCATGAAAGAAGAATTCAATTTAGAGTGTTGTCAAACTCCCCCAACAACTCTAGGCAATACTCATCTCGATTTAACTTTCACACGTAGTTTAAATATCGAATTATTTCGTGATGTATCATACTTCTCCTATCATCGACCTATACTCAATAAACTCAGTTTGAAACATTAATTCGTATCGTTTTTCCAATTTCCCAAGCATCTACGCAACATTGACGTATTCACGCAAAACTTACAGCTGTATCAGCGATACAGCCAACCAGGAATTTTTATTTATTTAATTAACGCATGCGAACGGAGGGATGGCGGTGGCTCAGATAGACTCTGCAACCCCCTCCCCTTGTTGGATAAAATTTTCAGCCCTCCTCTATTATGCATCCCCCCTCCACCCCCTCTCGAAGTCCCAATTTTCGAGATTTTTTTTTAAACTTGATTTTAAACTCAATTCAGTAGCGAAGTGGTAAAACGGTACCAGTCAATTTTGACTATTGGCCAGTTTTCAATGAATATCTCGAAATCTAAGGGAGATAGCAAAATTGTTATTATAACCTTTTTTGTAGAGTCGATTGAGTGCTACAACAAATGTAGCTACGAACATTTCACTATCACCCTCAGATTCGGAAATATTCCTCAAAAACTCAACTGAGAGATAAGCCGACTTAAACCGCTTTACCACTTCGCCACTGAATTAACATAATTATTTTAAATTGAAGTTTAAAAATCAAAGTAAAATAAATCAACTGATGTTATTAATGAATGCATCAACATCACCAATTCATTTTAAAATAAATTAAAACGTAACTTTTTCGTATAATTACATGTTGATGCACGAAATATACCTTAACCCAGTTGAAAAGTGAAAAGACCCAGGGACGTGTGACGTCGTTACGTCGTTTTCCCTCGTCTATCCTTTCATTACACCTCAGTGTTGTCGTAAAGGGTGTCAGATACACTGGGGTTCTATCCCATTGCCCCAGTATATCCCCTCTGAATCTTATGAAACGAGAGGATCTCCCCAGAAAACGTGAAAAAAACCTCCACCAGATATAATAACAGTGTAAAGAACATGAGAATGAAATGAAAAGGGTAAAAGCTCCTGGAGAGCACACACTTGGCTGAATGGCTCGTGAAGTCTTTTTGAGAATTTTTTTTTAATGCAATGAGAGACTGTTTAACGCTTTAAACTCTATCTGCTTGTTCTCCCAAAGTGTTTCTTCCATTGCTTGAAGATTGCAATTGCATTCAGGACATTAACTACACCTGAGTCGATTTATCCCGGTGTTGAGTGCAATTTTATCGTTCTTTTGTTTCAGACGATGAGAATTCCAAGGTACAGGGTATCATCACTGAGAACGGCTTGTTTGATGGCACGGTTATTACTGCTGCTGATGAAATTTACATTGAACCTGCAACGAGGTATGCTAGACTTGTGAGGCGAAATGCAGATGTCAGTTATCACACTATTGGATATCGAGCTAATGACATTGCAACGCCAGTGGCTGCTCGAATGATACGTCAATATGGAACTGGTGGTCTCATTGAGGATGTATCATTCAATCAGACGCATACGTAAGTACAACAATATTTACATCAATTACATAATTCAGCAGCGAAGGGGTGGAACGGTTCTACTCGATTTTGGCTATTGGCCAGTTATCACTGAATATCTAGAAATCTAAGGGAGATAGCGACATTTTTGTCAAGAACTTTTTTGTAGCCCTCAACTCGTTCTACAAAAAAGGTAATTACAAAAATTTTGTTATCTCCCTTAGATCCGGAGATATTCCACGAAAACTCAACCAAGTCGAAACGGTTATACCACTTCGCTCTTGAATTACTTTAATTAATTTGAATTCATTTATTTATTTTATTCGAATTCTGCTTGTGTTTTAATTCACGTCAAGTGAATTGTTTTTTTACGTTCATTCTCCCCTTGAAATAAATAATTAGAAAGGTATTGCTGGAATTCACTGAAAAAAATTGAAATGAAAAATTTTGCGCGTCACATTTTACTGATAATTTCGTTAATCAACGAATCATTCGATTTCCCTGTCAGTACAATGCACCCCGTCCACCCACTCAGGATGCATTTACAAGTGGCAGGACACACTACAATTTCCACCGATAATATTAGCATAAACATGGGCCTACTGCAGCTGAAACTTCACGTCGATTAATTACAGATACATGTACTACCCGTAATGAACCGTGAGTGGGCGTGGAGTATTACCCAAATAAAATAATCCCTTCAGCATTTAGTTTCCAAGTTACTGGGATAAACCAGCCGAATGCACGAAAACACGTATGTTTACAGATTAAATCCCCCAAGGCAGACACTCGACAGAGCATCCACTAAAGAATTCTATTTGAGAGATAAAACTATAAACCGATCGAATAGCATTTACGGCGACGAGACTGACAAGTATGTGATGGGATTACTCACAAAATATATGATGAAATTACTGCACGAAGCATCCGATAATACGCTAAAATTCTCTCTATTTTTTTCCGTTAAAGTAAAACAAACAAAAATGTATTTTTTTAATTAAAAACAAATATGAAAACATTTGATTTCACTGGTTAAATGAATGAATGAATAAATACACCCAGAAAAATTATTCATTTGAATGAATGAAGTGAAGTTTTTTTCAAATGAAATGAAAAATTGTAGTCAAAATTTTGTTTATATTAAATAAATGTTGGTTCACTATTAATGAATTTTTATTTGATCCAAATAAATTCTTTATTTATACGAAGTAAACGGTTTTTTATGTGAAGAAAATTCCTTTATTTAAATCA
The DNA here is from genome assembly GCF_001412515.2 of Diachasma alloeum. Taxonomy (NCBI): domain Eukaryota; kingdom Metazoa; phylum Arthropoda; class Insecta; order Hymenoptera; family Braconidae; genus Diachasma; species Diachasma alloeum. The sequence continues at coordinate 906,650 of NW_021680478.1, forward strand.
ACTAAGTTTTTTCTTTAAACTAAATAAATATTTATTCATACTTCAAATTTATTATCGCTTTGAGTTGAGTTGAAACACCCAAAATGGTCAATACGACCTTTTTCCACATAGCCCACGAACATTGTTGAAACACACTTTCGAAATTCTTCAAAAAAAAAGAAAATGTGATATTCTTAAAATAAGAAAACTGTTTATTCGAACTAAATAAATTGTCTGTTTAATATAAGTAAATCCTTTTTATTGAAATGCGTAAAAAATGTCAAATTAAGATTTTTATTTGATTAAAAAAATTTTTTTTCTGGGTGTATGTTTGAAAATAAAAAAAATAATAATTTCAGGGATCGATTGGGACGCGTCCTACGAAACCGGAAATCAGTTGACCCAAAAAAAACAACGTGCATGTTGTATCTGCAGGCAGATCACACGTTCCTCGATCACTATAAATCGGAGGAGGCTTGCATCGAGGTCATGACCCGTCACGTTCAACGAGTCAATTCGATATACCGTTACACAGGTGATCTCTTTTTAAATATCAGTGCATCATCACTCGATTAAATGCACATCAGTGATTTTACCTCATCACGTTATCACTTTTTTTCTCCCCCTCCCCCCCCCCCCCCCCCCCTCCCCGCCCACCCATTTGAATACAAATCACCCCTTCGTGTCTTATCAGGCGAGCACAAGTGATTCTCGTTCGAATATCGTTCATCGTGCGATACCTGTTATCGTCACGTACCAGTAATTAACACGTAATTTATTCCCCCAATGAGTCTATGAATTTTAAACAGCTTGTGATCATTGATTAATTGAAGAATGAATTTTCCCTTTTGCTTTTACAATTAGCATTGTAATTGTTCAGATTTAAGCTTTGGATTTTTCGTGTTATTTCAACTCATTATGATCCAAAAAATCCGATAATGCAATTCTTAGATCGTGTCCGTATTGTAGAGCCCTATCAGCTGCCATTAAGTGAAATTTAATTCATTTATTAATTTTTCAAATTTTTCACAAAATGTTTTTTTCACGATAACTAAAAAAACATTCTGAATTGATTGAATGATGGCTTAAAAAATTTGTTTGGATATCCTTTCGACCGAGTTCGAAGATAAAGGCGATCGCCATAATCGTTAGTTTGATTTATTTAAAAATTTGCAAAAATTGTTTTTTTTTTAATCTCAACGGCCGGGAAATCTTTGGATACACTGAGACAAATATCGTCATAATATCACAAAACTAATTTCTTGCGCCAAATATCTCATCTTTTGAGGATAAATTTCTTGGGATCAGGATTCCGGGCAATGCGTCAGACAGTGTCAAATTTCGGGGAAGTGTTCATGACTTGAACATGAACATTTTATCATAAAGTGAGAATTTCTTGCCACAAGAAATCGGTTTTTTCGTGTCAGAAGATGAGGAAATCGACTTGACCTCTTTACCGCTTCGCGACTGTATTCAATTTAATAAAATGAAATAAACAACGAATTATACATTTTAGAAGGAAATGATACTGCCAATTTATTAGCAAAAATAATTATACTTTATTCAATATAACAGCAATTTCCCACTTGTTTTTCTTGGAACAATTGCAGATTTCAATCAGGACGAACAGCCGGATAACATAAGTTTTATGATAAAGAGAATTAAAATATACGGTAACGATGCACTTGATAATCCGTCGTATCGTTTTACTGGAAAGTACGGAGTTGAGGAGTACCTCGAGCTCTTCTCAGGTGAGTTTGCAAAGAATTTTCAATTATGCTCGTGTAGTAATACCACCCGTAATTCTCACTCGAGTCCTTTGAGGGTAAATCAGGGTCTTGAATATGATTCTGCGCTTCAACTGAATTTTTGAAATCTCAGCGTTAAATCATATCGTAAAAGGAGTTGGCAAAAGGGGATAATGATGTAAATGAGTAAAGTCTTCTTTCACGCGTTTTTTCCAGTGGCAATTCACTTCCATTTGGCTATTTCCCCGTTCACTCAATTCAATTTGGGGTGGGTTTTATGCTCACTCTGAGGGGGGTTTTACCCTTTTTTTTTATACGCTCGTCTTTCTCTCCCACTGTGTCTGATACCTAGACTGGGTTTTCTATTCATCTGGTGCACGTTTTCCGGTTAATTCCAGAGGAAAATTACGACGCTTTTTGCCTGGCGTACATGTTTACTTATCGTGATTTTGAGAAGGGAACGCTGGGGCTTGCGTGGACTGGGGATCTGAAGAATGCGGGAGGAGTTTGTGAGAAGAATGGGGTGAGTTGTGGGTTTAATTCGTGATGGGGATTTAAATTTGCGGGTTTTTAACTCTTTAACTCACATGATTTGACGCTTAAGACCTCGAAAGCTTTAAATTATTTCGAGATATCCTTCGGACTTTTTCATTCCCATTTGGCTGGGGATTCATGGCGCAAAGTTTTCCACGCGGTTCAGTAATTTTTTTACTCAGGAGGCCTCGCAATAAGTCTATCCACGAGGATAAAATCATCTCAAGAGAAATGAAATCATGAAATCTGGATTTAAGGAGATCCAAGTATTTTTTACAAGTTTGGTACAGACCACTATAGATTCAACCACTTTCAATCATCAAATTTGTCAACTAAATTGGGTGAGAAAAATTTGAGGAAAATGATGAATATTCAGTGTCATCCAAAGTATATTTTTCATAAAATTATTATTTTTATAAACATTCGTTGTTTATAAATAAACGATTAAAATTGTTCAGACTTTCAGAAATCTTATTTTTTTAGACATGAAATCGATTTCTAGTGAAATTCTGAATATAATAAATTTGTTACGATTTCGAACAAATAATTTTTATAGTGGAAAATTGATTGTTCATAAATTTTTTGCAGAAAATGCTCGGAATTTTCAAAAATTACAATTTTTTAATAATATAGTCAATCTTCCTCCAAAATGTTTTCCAATTGTTCAATATTGAGATTCGAATTCAGGCCTGCTAAGTTTGAATAATAAAATCATTGTAAAATGCCTGAAAACGTAGAGTCAAATGGGGCTCAAATGAAAGTTCTGATGTTCGACTGCGAAAATAAAGAAGCATTTCACCGAAGAAAAAATAGCCAAAATACTTAGATATCCTTAAGAGACTTCGGGAGAAGTAAAACTACTAAAAAGTTTGGATTATCAATGCTCAGTTGAAAAAGGACGGAAAAACCTGAAAATCAATCTGGCAATTTGTCAATTAAATTACGTGTGAGAAATTTGAAAAAACCATGAATATTCAGCGTCATTCAAATTACATTTGCACAGAATTACTGTCTTTCTTAAACATTTGTGGTTTATAAATAAATAATTGAAATTGTTTAAACTTTCATATAAAATCATCTCAAGTCAAATAAAATCCTGAAATCATGATTTAACATGATTCAAATGACGCGAATAATCAAAATAAATCCCAGAGTAAAGGCCTTATTATCTTGCATTTGATCACAGCACTATCGAGGCAGTATGAAGTCCCTAAACACGGGCATAATAACTCTCCTGAACTACGGAAAGCACGTACCACCAGCGGTATCACACGTCACTCTTGCCCACGAAATTGGTCACAACTTCGGATCGCCGGTAAGTTTTCGCTCTAATCACTTGTTTCAATGGCCACCCCCCTCCCAAGTTAAATGAACCTCTTGGTGGACCGGACTCTTGCACGAAACTACGTGGTTTTAATTAAATTGAAATGTCCTGTGTCTGGTAATCATGCCAGCATGACCCGGACCAGTGTTCACCCGGAGGTGAGGATGGTAACTTCATAATGTTCGCACGAGCGACCAGCGGGGACAAGCGAAACAACAATCGATTCAGCCCGTGCAGTCTACTCTCCATCAATCCCGTGTTGAATATCAAGGCACGCTCCAGCAAGGGCTGCTTTGCAGGTAAATCCCATTCCTCGTGCTCACACGATCATCGATCGCTATCTCTATTTGTCCAATTACTGGTCCAATACCCCCTGTCTTTGCCATTCGAACGGTTTTCCTGTTGATTTTGTAAAGATGATGCATTCGAATCTTGTTCGTTTTTATAACTGCGTTTTATTTTTTTTACCGATACGTGAGTAAAATCTGTTATCGGTTTTTTACCGATAACAAGTGGGCAACTGCATTTTTCTATAAATGACTACAGCGAGGGACTACTCACTCCCGAAATCACGGCGCCACTCTGACATGAAATCATTCCGAAATCAGCGAAATCACTGAAATCAAGCGATTGTTTCGTTCTGTCAAATAATTCTACATTCAGACCCTCGCAAGACTCGAATCGACCTATTACCCGAATGAGATTTAGAAAGACTTTTGTGTTGTCTTTGTTTTGGTCACAAAAGAATAATTTTCGTAAGAATACTTTTCTCTAACATAATCCCATCTAATCATTTCCTATGACGTCACAAAGATGTGGAACGCTGTATAAATTCTCTTTTTTAATATACATATCAATTCCTCTTCATACAGTATTGTAATTTGAGAATTACGGAAAAAATATATATAATAAAAATAAGAACGGAGAAAATCAAATTAATCTAATTGTGAAGACGGCAATGGAACGAAAATTAAATCAAATAGAATAGTATAAAGTCTAGCGACGGGCGCGAAGCGCTCGTTGGCTGGTGGTCCATTATCGAGATTCAAATTCAGACCTGGAAAGGTGTAAATAATAAAATCATTGTAAAATGTCCGGAAACTTAGGGTCAAATGGGGCTCAAATGAAAGCTCTGATATTCGACTACAAAAGTAGAAAAGCATTTCACTGGAAAAAAAATAGCCGAAGTACTTGGATATCTGTAAAGCCTATATTCATGAAGAAATTAACGCAATTCAATTGATTCCTTATGAGAAAATTTCGATAAAATGAATAAAAAAGGCGACATTTATACAGACAGACACGATCTAAATCGCATATTCGGACCTTCTTTACCAAAAAATTGGGAACTTAAATGAGGGCGATTCCAAAGCTTCCATTCGGAAGCAAATTTACATAATAAATGTGAAATGACATAATAGGGTCTTTATTTGGATAGAAAAAAGCATAGGTTAACGCAAAAAAAAAAATCAATTTGATTCAGACAAATTAATTTCCTTAATCCTCATCGCATCGATTTTCCAGAACAACAAACCGCCATTTGTGGAAATGGAGTTGTCGAAGAGGGAGAGGAGTGTGATTGCGGTTGGGAGGAAGATTGCAATGATCCTTGTTGCCACCCTCAACGACTTCATCATGCCCCTTTCGAGATACCCTGTCGTCTAACCGAAAATGCCGTCTGCAGTCCCAGTCAGGTGAGAGCCCACTTCTACTTTGGTACTGTAAATATTTAATCAGCCTCGATTCTAGTTGAATCCCAGCCACTTGAAGTGTCTTGGTGTCTCAATACTGTGCAGTATTTAGTCGAAGTCGTTTGAAGGATTCAGTCTTAACACTCTAGTTGGCCGCAGTTTATTCTCTCCTAGTAATCGACGCAATTCCAACGAGATTACTGAATAAACACTTTGCTTTCGGTTATTAAAGGGCCCGTGCTGTTCGCCCGAATGTTCACTGCGTAATGGGGAGAAATGCAGGGATAATAACGGATGCAGAGACGCCAGTTTCTGCGATGGACTCACTCCCCAGTGTCCTCCTTCCATTAATAAACCTAATAAAACTATCTGCAATGAGGAATTTGTCTGCTATATGGGGGTACGTAGTTAAATGAAGACTTTCTTGGTTTAATGTCTCGGGATTTAGGAGAGGTACGACTATTTGTTCAGAGCAGAGTGACTTCAATTGGCAATTATATAACTTTTATTACAGAACATGTGAAATTTCAAAATTCACTGAGATTTCAATGCATTCCCAATTTTACTTGAATTCTCAATGAAATTTATTCATTGGAAAGTCAAGGATACTTCTATTTGAAATTTTCTGGTTTCAGACAATTTTCGTCGATAAATAGAAGTGAAATTTACAATTTTCATTCATTTTTTCATGAAATATTGAAATTTCAATTATGAAATTCCTCAAAATTCCAAAAAGTATAGAAAAAATTTCAGTCACAAATTTTTAAACGTACAAAAGAGAAGATGAATTCACAGACATTTCATTGGAAAAATTTCCAGGATGGCAGAGGAAGAATTTGTTTTTTTTTTACGCAACAGAAAGACAAGAATTTTCCAATTTATCGGAAATTCAAGGATCCATCTACTTTTCTGATCTTATCAATTTTCATAAAAATTAAACTGAAATTCACAGTTTTCCTTAAATTTTCCATGAAATTTGATAAATTTCAATGACGAAATTCCGTAAAATTCCAGTGAAACTATGTGCCAAAAAAATCTAAAAAATGTACCGAAAATTTCAGCCAAAAATTTAAAAACGTGAAAGAGCAAAGATGAATTCACAACCATTGGATAAATTTTCAGGAGTGCACAGGAAGCATTTGTCTTGCTTACGGCCTAGAATCTTGCCAATGCAGTGCGGGCCCGATCGATCCTCCAACCAAAAGTTGTGAATTATGCTGTAAACTACCCGGCGAGGAGCAGCCGTGCATGTAAGTATTCATCACATCTCCATCCCTATAAATCAATTCATTTCAATCTGCGTTCCATCACCTACAGATCATCCTTCGAGTGGAATTCCCCTCCCTACGAGATTCCCAACATGATGTCAAAGCCAGGCACACCCTGCAACGACTACAACGGCTATTGCGATATTTTTCAGAAATGTCGGGAGGTAAATTTCATCATTCAATAACAGAGTTTTTCCATCAGCGATATTGAATCAATTCGCTTGATACAAGGTTATTGCATTACTGTACTTCACAATATCGAAGTATTTGATTTTATTAGATTTTTTTTTAATGAATAGGTCGATCCCACGGGACCTCTGGCAACTCTCAGACGACTATTACTGTCTGATATGAGTATGGAGAGGGTTCACAGATGGATAACCGACCGGTGGTATGCTATTACCCTTGGGGTACTCGGTATCATCAGTAGCTTGGTGAGATTATCATGACGAGTCATTCAATTCTAAAGCTGATTATTTCCAATTATTTCCAAAAATCCAGTATAATTTTTTTAATGTTTTTAAATCATTCATTTTCGCTTGCTTTGTCACTATGGCTTAATAATCTCATATCAGCCCTTAAACATTTTATACATTTATAATAATATACTAAGGGGCTACGCCCCCTGCTCGATCCGCTCGCCAACCCCATATGACCCACACATAATGCCCATATGATCAGTATATTATCCTCATATGACCCATGATCCTCATTCTGACCCTTGTTACCCTTATTTCGACCCTCAATCTGACCTTTAATCTTGTGGCCCAAAAAGTGTTGACCCTGAAACCGTCACAACTAAACAAAAATTCTCCAATTTCTCCATTCCCATATTATCAATGAATCCTCACTTTTCCAGATTATCCTAACGATCTCATTCAGCAAGCCTTCAAAGTCCAACCTCCGGATGTTATACCCAACATCGGAGGATTCATCGATCCGGCATTTGCATCCCGAGCCCGAGGCTGTTCGACCCAAGTCCAAGTGGATAATTAGCACAATGAGTGCATCGAAAAGTATCTCGAGGATCAAACGCAGGCTTTTAGAAACCATGAAGAGCATTGCATCGCCGAGAAAAACCAGTGACTTGGTGGCACTGCCTGCTAATGATATCACGAGGTCCATTAAAATGTGACAATGCTATTGACACTGTAACTGAGAGTGGAAACAGTATTTTTGAAATTGGGCAGAAATATGGTGGACAGATTCATTATGCAAAAAATGTGTCCATCATCCTGCCAGTGATATTAAGGTGTAAGAGACTGAGCTGATGCTCTTCGTGTAAATATTGTAAATGAGGTGAATATTAATTTGTTATTCAAAAGCTGCACCAGATTATTTAATTATGAAACTATTCGAGGGTAATAGTGAATAAATCACGGCATAATATTGTTGATGTGGGTAGACTAGATGAACTAGTTGTGTTGAAACTATTTAATTAAATATCAATTGAATATTGAAGATTGAATATCATTTTTACTAAATGAATTTTATTTTTTAACAACTTTCCAACTGACGACATCGCACGTTTTAACTCGAACGCATCATTTCTCTTGGAATACATTTCAGAAGCAACAACATGAAATTTATTATAAATATAACACGCTTTTAAATATAATTTGTTTTGTGCCATTGATTAATTCATAAGCATTGACACAGAGGTAAATTGATCGTTTTTTGGCATCGAAGATCACAAAGTTTTTTTATACGATATTCAAAGCATCTATTATATATTTGATAAATGTTTCTTTTGAGTTATTTAATTGGAGAACTGTAAAAACTGTTTTTTTAACGAGGATTCAATCACCGAATTTGATAATTCAACACTGATATCTGTAGAACTGGAATATAAATTGATCGTTTATTGACTCTTGTCAGTAATTTTGTCTCGTGTTTATTATTTTAACTACAAATATTATCCCTGAAGTACTCCTGAATTTTCACCAAAACTTTAGTAGAAAATGCAGTAACTCCAGTAAAAATGACAGTATTCTTTGAAATTTCAACGAATTTACCCATTTATTGACTAGAACTTTGGTGAAATCAGGTTTAATTTTCAGTATTTTTTTTCACCCGTCAGGGGTGAGAATTCCCTTTCATAATGCCGTCTGAATATCTCTCGTCATCTCCCCAATCAACCACCCCTTCCCTCTCGAGTCTAAAAAAAAAAATAGATGCGTCAGAGCTGTCGAAAAAAATTGCTCTACGCATAATGACACTGTCAGCAATAGCATGGATTTCTAGGTCTATCAGGCTCTGGCTCATGGCATCGCAAAACTCGCTGATGAGGTAGCAGTGACGTGTCCACAGTAGCTTCCATTCTACGCATAACTCTATCTAGTAAAACATCAACAGCGCGTGCAATATTCTGTCCAGTGGCTGCACTAGTTTCCAAATATACCATGCTAAAAGAATTCAATGAATTAATTAAGCAAAGCGCAATTTATTGAGAAAAACTCGTGCTCCCCTCACCCGTATTTTTCGGCGAGTTCTCGCGCCTTGTGCTCGCTGACCACCCGACGTTCCTCCAGATCGCACTTATTCCCACAGAGTACAATATCTGGCTCCTCGCAATACGCGTGAGTCTATGAAAACCATGAAACCCCGAGTAATCATATCAGATGGCATCCGCTCCAAATATTACGGTAAAAATATTACGGCAAATGATATAACGATCCGAATTCTTACGGGGTCTGATTATTATTTTTTGGACCCTTACTGTGACCCTTATCCGTATCTTACTCTGAACCTTGTGACCCTTATTTAGGCCCTTGTCTGACCCTTATTACACCTTATTTGGGCACTTAATTTGACCCTTGTGGCCCTTAATCTACTCTCGTGACCCTTATTCTGACCCTCGTAACCCTCATTCTGATCCTCATGACCCTTAGCTTGACCCTTAATTCCCCTTATTCTGATCCTCATGGCCCTTATTTTGACCCTTAATTTTGGAGTCTTAATTTCGAGTGCCAAATTTTCATCACCTGAAGTCGATTTGGATTTTTATAATATAATAGAAATCCTATGGAGAATTCGAACATTTCCTGTAGAAATTTCCAGATAGGATTCCCTATAGGATTCATTATCACGTTTTTCCTATTGTATTTCTTAGGGATATGTTTATATAGGGGTTATGTGGGGGTCATATGAAGGTCATTAGATCCTCATATGAGCCTCCTACGACCTCGGCGTGACCCCCATATATCACCATGTGACCCTCGTATGGCCCTTATGACCCACATGTGACCCTTATATGATTCCCACAAGGTCCCCACATGACCCTCATTCCCATCTGACCCTTATGACCCTCAATTTCATAGGAAATCCTATTGAAAATCTTATAGGATATGCTATAGGAAATCCTATCTGAAAAATCCTATAGGAAATGATCAAATTCTCTATAGGATTTTTTCATACGTATATTGAAATGCTACAATTTGGTGTAAAATTTCCCTTGGTCTATTTACTCCGTGGTCTATTTTTTTGAGGTTCATAACTTTTCCGTAATATTTTGTCCCGTCATATTACCGCATAATATTTTTTACCGTAATATTTAGACCCGCAGTCATATCAGATGACGAGAATAGACATACAGAAAATTGATACGCGGAATGAGGTCATTGGGTCAGTGGACAATAGCCTCATATCGAATAAAATGTAATGAAAAATCGAAATTGGATGCTCTACCTTGAGCTGCTCCAGCCAATTTCTCACTTCGAGAAATGATTGCTCATTCGTCAGGTCAAACAACAGAAGAAATCCCATTGAGTCGCGATAAAATGCTGTCGTTAAACTCCGAAACCTAGATTGTGTCATTCATTTCAATCAATTATTTCATTTTTTTTAATGGAAATTTTAAGAGTGAAAAATTATTGAAAAACAAGGAGTATTTCGCTATTTGCTTTGCAATTTATGTGGAGAAAACTCGAGGCCTATATGACATTATCTACACTGTAAAGTGCGTCTATTGCATCTCAAATGTTTTCATATTTTTAGAAATTGAGAAAAATTGGAAAATCAGATGTTGAAAAAAATTGTAATAATTTTTTTTATTATGAAAAATTGAAATTTTATAGGCAGTTGACCAGTAATTTTCAAGAGAGTGACATTGAGTTTGATTTAGAAAGGAAATAATCAATGAAAATTCAATGAAATTGAATTTTTTTTAGCAGCAGAAAAACGAAAATTCCTCAATTCACTTAAATTTTTTCATTTTTTTTCAATAGAAATTGTGAAGGACTGAAAAATTAACTATTAAAAAAAATAATCATATACACTGTTAGAAATTTTTAGAAATTTCCTGGTAAATGGGATAGTAATTCTCATGAGAGTGACATTAAATGCGATTTAGAAGAAAAATAGTTATGAAATTTCAAGTTTTATGTAGAATTCAAGGAAATTCATGAGTTTTCAGTGACAGTGAGCCGCAAATTTCACAACTTGATTGAATTTTCAATGGAACATGAATATTCAGAAACAAAATAACACGAGTTTTCAGTTTTTCCCTGAACTCTCCTAATTTTTCCAAATTTTCACGGAATAAATGAACAGAAAAATCAAACATTTGATTCATTTTCAGATCATTCGAACCTAAAAACAATGGACTATTTGATTTTTCCATGACAAGATTTCCTGAAATTTCAGTGAAAATTAAACATGATAAAAATTTCCGGGATTTGACGCGAAAAATTCAGAGAAAAATTTTTTAAAGTGTAATTCTTTGTTCTACAATCCCGAGAAACCTAGACCTAAAATGCCTTCATATTTTCGCAAACTGAGGAAACTAAAAAATCAATGACTGAAAGTAATCGTGACAATAATAATTTTCCATAATCAATTACCTCTCCTGTCCGGCAGTATCCCACAATTGCAAATGCACCCGCTGAGTTCTGCCATTGGTAGTTCTATAAATCTACTCCATTCGCCCACAATGAATTCGTTATAATGCGATAATGAGGCATGAGAATAAATTCTTACCACTCGTTTTTCCCGGAAATCAATGCCCACAGTGGATACAAAACGTGCGTTAAAAAGTCCATCGGTGTAATGATACAAAAAGCTCGTTTTACCGACTCCAGAGTCGCCGAGTGCCAAAAATTTGATCAAGTAGTCGTAATCCATACTTAATAGTTTAGATTAAAAATCTCTTAACGACGAATTATCTATCAACAATTTAATTCTATCGTCGGTGTTCAGTGGTTACCCCCAATATTGTGAAAAATTAATGAACAAACATGTGCCCAACTGCATGTACCTGAACACCTGTTGCCATACGCTTGCAATATCGAAGCGTATCTTTGAGCATTTAAACCCAGAAAACAAATATATCAACCAAACTTCTCCAGTTAACAGCAATAACATCAATTTAACCCTTGTAATTAAGTTTAAACAAGTTGAACTTGTCACTTTGGCAGTTTGATAAGTTGTTTAACTACACTCTACAGTTACCAGTGGCAATATGGCGATAGACGATTAAGCTACTGTTGTACATGACGAACACAAGCGACTATTGCCGTAGAAGCTTTAGATGTATGGCATTTAGCTTCTTCCTTCAGCAAGGGCATGCGTATTGCGTGTGAACAGACCGCAGGTGTAACTGTGTCGTTTAATTTATTCGTGTAATCTTCAACACGAGGGGACAACAATGAATTCATTCCCGATGGGCTGTTTCACCTGAATCTTTTCAGCGAGGGAAATGAAACATTTGGCTTCAGGAGGAATTGACGGGAGCGAGGGGGATTAATTGAGCGCGGCGCGCTTTCGTGAGGGAAAAGCTCACCTTCATAAATAACCAATCACCAGTTATGCCACTGCCGCATCATATTTTGCGTCAGATGGAAAGGCAGCATTAACATTGTCTCGATTGAATCATACGTCAGCGCTGTGAAGGTCTCATAATAGCTATACATTGTTGCAAAATTTTCCGCGGATATTTCAAGGAATTTTGTCATTGAAAATTCATAATTTTGGGGAGAAATCCGTGGGAACTGTAAATTTCAGTTTAATTATTACCGGAAATTTGGGGAGAAAACGGAAAAATTTAAAGAGCACTGTCAATTGCTGTTCTATTTTTCCCTGAAAATGAATAGAAAACCAGAAATTTGAATTGAATTTTCAGGACAGTGACACTGGATGCGATTTAGGGAAAAAAAAATTATGAAATTTCAGATTTCAGTGAAAATTCAATGTAATTTGGCACTGAATAGTCATATTAGATTGGAAATTCAAATAAATTAAGGCATTCTCGTCTTTATGATGCTTAAAATTCTGGAATTTTACTGGATTTTCAGTGAAACCTGAAATTTCATTATTTTTTCCCATAAATGTTCATGAGATTTCATTTTTTTCTAACAGTGTAGTTGTTGGAAAAAATTAGAAATTTTAGATTTCAGACTTTAGCAATAATTTTGAGAAGAGTGAGAATGAATTGGATTTTTACATGCAAAAACAATAAATTTTCAGATTTCAGTGGAAAATCAATGAAATTCCACATCTTTTAGCAACAGGAAGACGAGGATTCCTCAACTTTGTTGGATTTTATGTAAAAAGATGGATGTTTCGTCCTAAATTCCGGCGAATTTTCAATCAATTGAAAATTTAAGAGTATATCTAACTGCATTTTCTTGATTCCTATCAATTTTTATAGAATAATCAAACTGAAATTTACAGTTTTCACCCATTTTTCCATAACACTTTGATTTTTCGATGACGAAATTTTCTGAGATTGCGGCATAAATACAGCAGCTTTTATTGATATCCTGAGACACAAATGAATTGCAAATAATTGCAAAGAAAAAAGTAGACAAATGTATTCCAAGTTTTTTTTTCTAAAATTTCATAATGAAAAAAAAGAAAAATACCGCGTAAAAATCGTAACAAATTTTTCAAGAGAATTAAACTTCACCAAACAAAATAATCCCGAAGAAAAATGATATCCAAAAGAGTCAAAGCCCACTTCAACTTCAAATGAATGAGTATTTGTTTGTTCCCGAGATGACAGCCACCACGTCACTGTGAAATAAGCTTAAAATCTCCGAAGCCGTAGTGGGGAGGGGCTCTAAACACAGCTGGATGTCAACCAGCATGAGAGTTATCTGGCGTCTCGGACGAAAATAGATGAAAATGAAAAATGCCGGAGGAAGAGAAACACGAAAATCGCGGTGCGTGGCCAGTCCCGCGTGGAACAAAATCAGTGGTTGAGACGTTGATTAAAACCCAGTGAATAGACCCACTGTCCAATGCAACATCAAAACACATTTGCCGATTGAATTTATGAATTGATATCGGTTTTATCGAGCGTAAGAGGCAGCTGAAAAATCGTGAAAACACATCATCATCGGGGAATTGTCTTCACCCAGTGAATTAATCGAGGAAATAATGAAGAGGCATTATGTGAGGTCATCGGTGCGGAGTAGAGACTCATCAAGCACATCAACAGGTTTAGACCCCAGGGAAAGAGTCAAGGACTGCTGCAGGAAGCTGGTGGCATTCATGTGCACGCAGGTTGGTGTTGGTGGACTAGTCGTTGGTTACGCTATCGTCGGGGCAATGGGTTTCATCGCCATCGAGACGCAGGAGGAGTATCCCCACGTATCGGCGATCATAAAATTGCGGAGGAACTTCTCGGAGCAGTTGTGGAATCACACGGCGGGAGACAGAAAAGTCAACATCATCAACAAGACCGCGTTCTACAGAAATACCGATGTTATCCTTCAGAACTACCAGAGCAGTGTGGTGGCTGCTATCAAGGGGGGATACAATAACAAGACTGTCCTGGAGGTCTGGAGTGTGCCTGCTGCTCTCATGTACAGTTTGTCGGTGTTCACCATGATCGGCTACGGGAATATGGTGCCCAGGACACCCTGGGGCAAGGGGGCAACTGTTCTTTATGCCATTTTTGGAATTCCACTCTATGTGCTGTATTTTTTGAACATGGGGAAGGTGCTGGCGGGGACCTTCAGGTATGGAGATGATACTTTTGAAAGCGATCACTAATTTCTTATTCATAAAGTTTGAATTTCCAAACTCATCGTGAAAACTGAACATCACATACAATTCAACTTTCAATGATTGAGAATTCAGAATAGTTGACTGAATTTTTAAAATTTTCGAGGTTTTTCAGTGCCGTATGGCTCTGAAAATCGAGAATTACTTGAATATCCGAGATATTAACTGATTCGTCAATGGAGAAATATACAGAAATTTAATGTAACTTTGTCGTTGTTAAAAATTTCAAGGTTTTCCATTTGAAATCTCAAAGAATTTTATCGTTGAAATTTCAGTTTTTTTCCCTGAGTCAAATTCAATGTCACTCCTCTACGATGGAATTCGTCCTCACATGACCACATATTCACACGTTCTCTTCAAAAACGAAATGAAGCGTTTTATCTCCGAAAATACATCATTTCCCTTGAAAGATAAAATCGTTTTGTCTTCAATAAACCGTTTTGTTATTCAAAATGAACCATCTAATCTTCAGATGGCTCTACCGCTGGTTCCACGAGTGCACCGGAAAGATCCGTCCAGGCCAGAAGATCATAGTTCCCTCGACCGCATGCCTCTGGGTGATATCCGCTTATGTCCTCGTGGGGACAATCATGTTCGCCCAGTGGGAAGGATGGGACTACTTGGACAGCGCCTACTTCTGCGTGACATCCCTCTGTAAAATTGGAATGGGGGATTTTGTACCCGGGGCAACCTTCGCCGACGTCGCCAAGGATGGACACCTCAAGCTCGTCATCAACTTCATTTATCTGCTGCTGGGATTGGGACTGCTCGCCATGTGCTACAATCTAATGAGGGAAGATGTCAAGGAGAAGGCGAAGGAGCTGAAGGCGGACGTCATCGATGCATTTGAGGAATTTCGAGAGAGGATCATCGCGTGTTGTCATTCCGATGACATTTGAGAATTTGAAAATCTAATTTATTGAGCAATAAATTATTCTCTGAATAAATCAATCTTTCAATGAGAGTTTTGATGCTTTTGTTTGAATGATTGAGGGAATGCTTTCTTTTCGAAAAAAAGCATGAGCAATATCTCGAATGAATGAGCAAACAAACGAGTAAGAGAGAATTCAATACCATTCTATGAAACATGAATAAACGAATCATAACTGTCCAACTGATTTTGGTCAGAGGAAAATAGAATTATTCTACTTTCTTAATATAGCGTTTACTGAGGTTTTCTTTGAACAAAGCTGATCATGAGATGATCTCACATTTTTTTACGTTAAGAATAGGAGAATGTGAATGTAACATAGTGAAAATGATGATCCATTTTTTCACTTTGAACAATTAATATTAATATCCAAATACAAAATTTCTGATATGAATAAAAAGAAGCTGTGACTCAATTTTACAAATTAAGTTTTAATTTTTAATTTGGCGCTGAAAACACGAGATGATAATATTCTAAGCGCGGAATTGTATTGATGAGATGAACAACAGATTAATTAAATTATCTAAAACTTGATAACAGTGTGAATACACACTTTTACCAGAGTATCAATAAACATTGAATTCCAGAAATTCACGCATGAAAAAAATCAATAGAAAACCTAGCGAATTCGTTGGAAAATTCTACGGAAATTATATTGAAAAATTCTACTTGTTTTTTGCGCTGATTCTATTGTACATTTGATAGGAAAAAGTCAATATATTTTGAATTTTTGTTCGAATTTTTCTCTTGAGATTTTTTCTATTAGAATTATTGGGCACAAATTTTCCAAGTTTTCTCCGCTGGATTTTGTTTTGTTGTGCATTACAGAATTCGAGTTGAAAAAACTTAGAAAATTGATAACCCAGCATTCTTACAGGAAAAATCTCAACAGAAAAATTCAAACAGAAATTCGAAATTATTGACTTTTTCTTATCGAATATCCAATAGAAATCCTACAGAAATCCCGCAGAATTCCTATAGAATCCCAATAGAATTTTCTAGCGAATGCGCTAGATTTTCAATTGAATTTTTTTACATTCTAATGTATTCTAGTGTATTCTGTAAACAATTGAATCGTAATTATGATTAAAGTCTTATGCAGTGAGCACAGGAATTAGAATATGAGCAAATCATTTATTCCAATAAGAAAATTTAACAGCTATATTACTTTTTGCAATGAGAATAATAATAAACAATTGATTAAAAAGAAGAATATATTCTACATATAGAATCTGCCAGGAAAAAGGGCATCAAATTCAAAAAATTGTCCATCTCGCCTTTACCATCAGCTGAAAACCCAGCAAACACCAGTGCCCGTATGACTCAACTTGAACTGTACAATGACTATTATTATTTATGAATAAAAACTATCGTCATTCTTTTTATCCTCAACGCTAACGCTACAACATTCTGCCCTTTATTTTTAGAGTACAGAATTGTAATAACAGTGGTGTAATGTGCGGTCAGGAGAATAAAGCCATGAGTGTGCAAGATACAGTGGAAATATTGACACAGGAGTGTATTGAACTCAGAAGGATACTAGCTGCTACGAGTGATGATAGGGAGAAGGAAAAAATTGTCCTCAAGCATATAATCAGTAGAGCCAACAGTGATTTACATGTCAACGACTTCCAAAAAGGTTTTACGTTGTTATTTTGTCTGCATGTTTTATTTAATTAATTTATTTCTTTTGCTGACGCGTTATAACCTCATTTCGAGAGTTTAGGGGAAGGAGAGATGAATCGAGTTTTTTTAATCATCTGTCTCTTCTGATTTAGTCGTACGATTTTAATTTATCAAATTTAATTTCAAAGGTATTTTTTCGGGCTTGAAAATGAAAGAAAAAATTATTGAATGTCACTCTGTGGATCTTGAGTTATTTTATCAATTACAAATGATCTCTTTCACCTCTGGAGTGGAAAATAAAAATTGTCAAGGAACTTTAGTAAATTCTCAATATCTCCTGATCCAACGATGCGATTTTGACAAATCAAATTTCACATTGAAGCCTGAAAAAATACCTTCAAAATGAAAAATAAAATTGCTAAATCTCACTCTGCCGATCTCTAATTACTGATGATTGAAAACGCTTCGTTTTACTCTCATCTCTCTCTAAACGTCAATTTCTTTATTTAATGGTGCAACAAGGTCGAGAAGAATTTTGAAATACGATTGGAATTGTCACTGTAGGTCTAGGACATTAGAAAAATCTCGAAATGTCGGTTGAAAAGACTAAACTTGCCAAGGAGAAGGCACCAGGTACCGAAGAAAATGTCAAAGTCGTTTCCAAAGAAGTGGACGAGTACAATAAACTCCTGGAGATTGAGAAACAGCTCGATGAGGAATTGAGTCTGTTGAGGAAAGAACTCGCGGGAGGGCCTTCCATGAAGGAAACCATGGATGACCTTCACGAGTATAACGACATCAAGGACTCGACTCAAATTGTTTTCGGTGCAATGGCAGAAATGCACGAGACAACGGTTTCTCATTTCCACGAGAAATACAATGTTCCGAAAGATTGAGAGAATTTTAAAATGACTATTGTATTCAGGAGGCGCTATTTACGTTTCTAACACACTTGTCATTGTTTTCTTGCAATAAACATTCATGTGCGGCTCATTGGATTATGCTTTATTTTTTTATTTTTGGGGTACTGTCATTTCGGTAGGACTCGAGTGGTTCAATGTCTCCGAGGGATTGTCAATGTCTAAACATTTGGCTGGGAAAATTGTTGTTCTCGACTTCTTCACCTACTGCTGCATCAATTGTATGCACATACTGCCGGATCTTGAGGCGGTGGAGAAGAAATATACGGTTGAAGATGGTTTGGTTATTGTTAGTATCGATTTGATGGTGATGATTCAGTAGTGAATTGAATGAGGAAAAAATCAAAATTTTTGTCGTATTTTATTCATTCTTTATTTTATATTATTTCGTTATTGATTTTGTCGTATTTTATTAACCTTCAACGCTATTAATTTTAGGAGGCAATTTTGGGAAGATTTCAATTGGAAATTTTATTCTTTACGAGAAATGTCTTGCGATGTTTTCTCTTAAATCGACTGGGTTTCGAGATAATTTTATATTCTATGAATACTAAATTGAAGAAGTGAAAAATAATTTTAGTGAAATCACACATATTAGATATCGTTATTTTCATTGAACATCATTCATCAATGAAAATAAAGTCAAATTCCCCGTCTCTCTTCACTACTGAATCCAAAAATAGAAGATAAATTGAATAATAACCAGGAAATTTGCTCAAATAGATCGGCGTGCACAGTGCAAAATTTTCCAACGAGAAAGACTCGGCTAAGATTCTGTCGGCTGTACAGAGATACAACATACTACATCCGGTAGTGAACGACGCGAAATTATCGATGTGGAGGGACATTGGAATAAGTTGTTGGCCGAGTCTAGTAATTCTGGGTATAAAAATAATTTTCAAAGCGCTTTAACTGAAATTTTGCATTAAAAAGTGTCAGATGAATCTTTCATTATTTCTTTAAATAGAAAACAAGTGGGAAATTGCTCTTGTATTGTATATAGTATAGTCACATTTTTGCTAATAAATTAGCAATATGCTTCCGAATGGTATTTTGCACATCATTTCCTTTTATCACGTATAATTCATTATCTATTTAATTTTATGAAATTGAATACGATTTCCTTTTACCGAATTTTGTCAGATTTTCAACTCAGTTGAATGTTACAACAGCATCATTATTCTTATCCCTTTCTTCTATACAACCGATTGTCTTTTTTACAGTTCTATCTCTCCCCTCAGCCCTTCGATAAAATGTCAATGGAAAAATTTTATTTACTCATACTTGAATGAATTTGAAACATCACATTTTAAGAAACCATGAAAAAGCTCACTTTGAGGGAAATTCATGAAACATTCAAAAGAAAAAGATTCAATTCCATCCATTCATTAGCGAACAAATTGCAAAACTTAACTTGTTACCATTCGGAAGCAAAAAATACGAGAATAAAAAAAAATCGTCTGATATTTTAAATCTTTTGTGCAAAAAAAAATGAATACAAGAGCCCAGCCAATGTTCACGAAATAAAAACCCCATAACTGATGAAATAGGTCCTCAAGCCCAGCCTCTGGTCGTCCTTGTCGGTGAAGGTCACCGTGAGGAGCTCTTCCTCTACACAAAAGTCGCCCTATCGTACTTTAAATCCCACAATGCAATACGCAATCACGATCTCCCTGTGCGCCCAGCGCAGCATCTCCTCCCAGTATCGACCAAAGAAAATCTCCTCTTTCCCGGTAAAGTTATTGGTTTCGAGGACGAGAACGAGGACAAAATAATCGTCTCGGATACCGGAAACAACAGAATAATTATCATTCGACTCGATGGAACAGTGGAGCACGTAATTGGAGGGTATTCGCCAGGACTGAAGGACGGGAGCTTCGAGATGGCTAGATTCAACGCCCCTCAGGGTGTTTGCCATCGTGGTGACTCAATCTATGTAGCTGATAACGAGAATCACGCCATCAGGCTCATTGATTTGAAGAGTAAAAGTGTAACGACTCTTGCTGGAACTGGTTCTCAAGGGCATGATTATCAAGGTGGTAAAATCGGCAAGGCTCAGGCTATATCATCACCTTGGGACGTTGCACTTTATGATTATAAGGAGAATGAGCAATTATTGATTATTGCTATGGCTGGGACACACCAAATATGGGCATTGTTTCTGCAGGATACTGTCTGGTGGAAGAATAAGTAATTATTTCATGATGCTTTTGATGACTATAATCATCTCGAGGATGAATTAGTTTGAAAGAAAATTTCTGAACCAGTTTCTCATGGAGAATTGAAATTTTGAAGAAAAAATGTGTTTAGAATTTTTTTTTTACGATATGTTGTAAAAATTTACGATTTAATTATGTGAACATTGAAAAATTGAGAATGTATTCTCATATTTTCCTTAAAATTCACTCATCTCCTCCTGGTTTTTGAGTTTTTATATTATATTATAGTTTCACAGAAGTTTTAAGGAATTTCATAATTCAAAAATTGAAATTTAATGGAAAAATCAATGAGAACTCAAAATTTCAATTCAATTATTCCCTAAAAGTTACCAGAAATCCGAAAAATTCAAGTAAACTCATTTTTGAATATTCACTTAATTGAAATTTGGAACTTATTATTCATGTCTCAATTAAAAACTGAAGAAAATGTAATGAACTTTAATTGAATATGCAGTCAAATCTGAGATTTCT
This sequence comes from Diachasma alloeum, assembly GCF_001412515.2. Classification (NCBI taxonomy): domain Eukaryota; kingdom Metazoa; phylum Arthropoda; class Insecta; order Hymenoptera; family Braconidae; genus Diachasma; species Diachasma alloeum. The sequence goes on from NW_021680478.1 coordinate 927,368, forward strand.
GTATGTTTTTTCTTGATATAGTGCACTCTAATATTCATTATTAATAGAGAATACAAGGCCGGAAGCTGCGCAGCGATCGTGGGAAATGGCCGAGAGGCGAATAGAAACAACACATATCCCCACGCAGCGAGTCTAGCTCAGCCCTCGGGTCTAGCAATCTCCCCCGATTCAAAAATCCTATTCTTCGCCGACAGCGAAAGCAGTTCCATCCGAAAAATCTACCTCCAAGACGGTCGAGTCTCTCCCCTCGCTGGAGCCGATAAAAATCCACAAGTGCTTATTCACTCACTCGTTATTTCTCCATCGTAATAATTTTAATTTTCCCTAATAAATTACAATCCATAAAATTTCTCTACCCCAGGATTTGCATAATTTTGGTGATGTTGATGGTATCCAATATTGCGCAAAGTTTCAACATCCACTGGGAGTTACTTGGGACAGTAAACGTGAAGTTGTGTACGTTGCTGACACTTATAATCACAAAATTAAGCAAATTGATTCAGCTGGCAAATGCACAACGCTTTATGGAGCTGGAAAACCGAGTAAGGATCACGTGTTCGATGAACCGAGTGGCTTGGGACTACTAGCTAAGCACAATCTACTTTTAATTGCTGATACCAACAACCATTGCATCAAAACCATTAACTTGGAGAGCAAATTAATAAATACTGTGAGTAAAAGCGATTGGAAGACTCATTAAATTATTTTAATTAGAGCTGTTAGGTTGGATAATATTTTAATTGTGGTATTTTTTAATTACCTTCAATAAATATCACTCCTGGAATTAATTAGGGGATTGAATTCGAAGTGAATGAGGAAATAGTTCGAGTAGAGTTCATCGAGGGAAAAATTATCGTTCAGACCGTTTGAATTTCGATATCTGTTTCGGATTTCGAGTTAAAAATTGAAGGGTTTAAGGATATCCAAGTATTTTTTTACACTTTGGTGCAGATCACACTATAGATTTAACCATTTTCAATCGTAAAATTTGTCAATTAAATTGCGCGAGAAAAATTTGAAGAAAAATCATGAATATTCTGCCTCATTCAAATTACATTTTGCACAGAATTACTATTTTTTAAAAACTATTTCATCAATCTTCCTCCAAAAGTAAACTTTCTAATTTTTTAAAGATTTTTTAAATGTTTTCAAACGATCCAATATCGCGGTTCAAATTCAGAACTGCAAAGTTTAAATAATAAAATCATTGTAAACTGATCCGGAAATTTAGGGTCAAATGGGGCTCAAACGAAAGCTCTGATATTCGACTACAAAAGTAGAAATGCATTTCACTGGAGAAACAAGTGGAAAATTGCTCTTGTATTGTAAGTTCAATTGTGATTTTTTATCTTCCCAGATAGCAGACTTGAAGTATCCAATGAAAGTCGTTCGCCCCTTCGACAAAGTCCTGGACTTCTCGACCGAAATAAGTAACAAAGAAGCTGAGATGACGATATCCTTCGCGACTAGGTTCACCGCTGGTGTGGAATTCACTGCAAGCGCACCACAAAAATGGTCCCTAAGTCATCCCGAATCGTGGACGTCTGAGAGCCCAATGGGATCACTCAGCACGCCGATTAAACTAGAACTTCCAGAGGATGATACACCTGAAGAGCTAGCGATAACAGTTAACTTTGTAGTCTGCACGAATGGTCAGTGCATTCCGAGGAGGTTAAAGATACTGCATCGAGTGCTGCGTAAGGCAGGTGCTCCGACGAATATCGAACAAACCGATGAAATAGAAATTTTGTAAACTAATGATCGAAGAAAATTAAAAATCTAGGCATTATAATTGTATAATTGAATTTTGCACTTTTGTCTCTAATAAAATAACTCGATAAAATTGTACTCTCTTAATTGTACTTTCTTAAATACCAAATTACGGTAGACTAATTATAAATTTTTATACGAAATTTGTTGCAAGTTTATGATAGAATCAGGAAAATAAAGAATTCCACGAGATTTCGAATGTTCTTTCGTGAAATGATGAATGAATAAAACTCCAAAATCTAGTAAAAATAGTTGTGTAATTGTGCAGCTTGTCTTTAAATAAAATAACTAACTGTAAAAACAGTTGTGTGAACTCTCCACTTCTTCGAATACCCAATTACCGAAGAAAAATTCTAAGCACAGTTGTGCTAACAAATCAACAGAATGAAAATTTCAAAGGACTGCAGAGGTTACCATTCCCCAAAAGAGCAAATAAAACCACAAATCTGAAGAAGATGAAGCTCAATTCTGCAGAATTACAACTGCAATTCATCGATAAACGATCAACCAAGTAAAATAACTGCTCAAAATAATATTTTTCACAAAGTTTGCACGACTGTGCAGATTAACTCTGCCAGATTACGAATGCATGTCATGAACTAATGAGTGAATAAAACTTCAAATCGTGGAAAAACAATTGTTTAATTGTGCAGCATGTCTTCAAATAAAATAAAAACTGTAAAAACAGTTGTGTGAACTCTCCACTTCCTCGAATACCCAATTACCGAAGAAAAATTCTAAGCACAGTTGTGCTAACAACCCGCCAGAATAAAAATTTCAAAGGACTGCAGAGATTAGCATTCCCCAAGAGCAAATAAAACCACAAATCTGGCCAAGATAAAGCTCAATTCTGCAGAATTACAACTGCAATTCATCGGCAAACGATCAGTCAAATAAAATAACAGCAAAAAAATTCCCGACGACTGATTCTAAGCACAGTTGTGCACACCTACATAATTTCCAACAATTGCCCCTCAAAGACGTGTGAATAACAAAACGACAAAAACTCATCGACTAAAACGGGGCTAATATCCTTTGTACACAAGTATAATTCAGCGTAAGTAACAACCGACGATGAGTTCACAAGAATGTTAGCGGTAAAACTCATGCATGTTGCATCACAAGACAACTCCTCTGCTGTAATTTACCACCGAGATTATAACAGCTGTAATAGTTAAATCCACATATAAATTTATACTATTCTATTCATACCCGCGAGGGAAATAAAAATAATAAAACTCCATGTTTATGCACATGTAAATGCGGTGGGGTTACACTTCTGGATAATTCAGTATTGCGGATGTCGGTTATGAAATTACCAGACGTGCCTTAAAATGCTTAAAATCCCTTGCGTGTTTTGCTAGAATCAACGGTGGAGGGGGAGTTATTAGTGTGAGCATGCATGGGGATGTCCATACGGTTAATTAATGACTAGACTCGTGCACATTTGCCTGCCTTGCTGAATTATAATATAATTTGAGTAATTATACCAGCGGAAACGGAAATCGTTGCATGTCGTCTAATTACAAGACATCATATTAGTTATAAAATTGCATAATAATAATCCGATAAAATTTTTAGACTCCAGTTTTCAATTTCTGTTATTTATTCTATTCATTCTGTCAGAAGACAAGGATAGAAATTGAATGTACGGGTATTCTTCCACTATTGGAAAAAATATATCGATTTTAGATTTAATTAGAAGATTTAATTTTTTCTTCTCGCTTAAATATTGATGTCCCTCTAATACTTGAAAAAAAAGTGATTCGAAGTTGCCGCCGATATAGAGAAGAAAAAAAATTATTTTTGATTCTTTTTTATTTTTAGAATTTATAATGTGGCTGGGAAATTATGTAGAATAGTCTGAAACGTAAAAATGCGAAGTTTGACCATCCTGTGTGTATGTGCGAATGTGAACTTTCAAAAAATTAAAGAATTAAAGGACTCAAATGATTCAAAAAAATCTGAAATTTTGTCGGATTATAGGTACTAATGAGACCTAACTCTGTACTAAATTTCGGCCCAATCGATCCAGCCGTTTTTCAGAAATCGTCATTTGTTTCTAAATCGTTTTTCGCAAAAATCTCAAAAACTACTCAACCGATTTCAATTTTTGTGTTCAAAATATTCGTCTCGATGTCTTCTATCTCAATCAATCAAAATATGCATATCCGTTAATACAAAGTTTTTGAGAAATTTCCATTTTCCGGTTTTTCGCTCAAAATCCGTGTTAGCACTCTCATTTTTGCAAAAATCGACATTTCAACTTGTTTCATTTTCTTTTCGTAGTAATAATTGCAACCCGATTATAGGAATGAGAAGTATCGATATCCTTTTATACTATATGAAGGGAAAAATAGATTCCAAAAATTATCAGGAATACATAAAGAGATTTTTCTATTACCCGAATGAGATTGCAAATGACTTTTGTTTTGTGTTGGTTTTGATCCCAAAAAAAGCCTTTTTATTGATCTTCAACATAAATCCTCTTCATTCAGTGTTGTAACTTGTGAATTACGGATAAAATGGATACACAATAAGAATAAAACTGGATACAATTAAATTGATATAATTGTGAAGACGGAAATCGAAAGGAAATAAAATAAAACAAAATAGTATAAGTTAATCTGGCTCGCTAGTTATGATTTTAATTGAACAAATGTCGATTGAGAATTATTGATGGATGGTGACTCTATTGACCTGACCTATTGTCTGGTACCCCGGTACCCCAATTGCCTCGTACCCTGGAAACCCGAGTCATCGGGCTTGTCGTTTTTTAATGCCCCTCAACATCATTTCACATATGTCCTGATACTGCCGGTGGGCGAGACAATCTGGGACCCTCGATTTTACCGTTATATTTGGACTTTGTTCCCACGAGCCAAGCGATTATGCCAACAAGAGCACTGTACATGGACTTGGTAATTATCCGGTGATTATAAATTCTGTTATTAAGGAGAAAATTTGCATAAACTCTCAGATATTTAAGAGACGGGGAAATGATGATTTTGATAATGAGAGCGAGTTAATTATGAATTTTTTGTTCATTCGTATTCGAAATGACGTGAAACAAATATGAATTTGTGACGTCTGTATAAAAATAAATGAATTGATATTGAATATTAAAATCCATCCGTTATTCAATTAGTTGAAAATGAGATTTTTATGGGACGGGTGGACATTTAAAGGAAAAAAATTCATTGGAATTTTATATAAATCATTCATCTCATCTCCTCGGAGGCCACGGTGACAGTGATGCAGGTCAGGTTCATCGGAGTTATGAAAGCTAATTCAATCCAGTCAATCTCAACGGGATAAATTCCGGATTCTGCGAAACCACTTTTTCACTCAAAACCTCGGGTATTTTGGGATTTTTCATAGTTCACTGGGGGGACAGGATCTATTCGAGTCCCGTTAAATTCGAAAGCCAACTTCGGAACACTAGTTTGCCCATTAAAAATAACACCGTTGAGTATGTATCTAGCAACACCAAGCAAATATTTTCAATACGACTGAAAGATAATTTTTTTTGTGGGAATAATCTCATTGTAAATTAAATCAAACATTCAAAATTGAAATCACATTTTTTTCAATTTCACTCTGAAAGGTATGAATACTACCTCTTGCGCCCGAATAATTTCCAAAACATTAAAATTGCAGAAGACAATTTAATGAACCGTTGTGAAATATCAAAATTTTTAATCTTCATTTCGTTTAAAAATATTAAATATGAATGAAATTAATGATAATAATAATAATAATGATAATAATAATAATAATAATAATAATGATAATAATAAATATTGAATTTCCATTTCGAAAAATTTTACTGCAAAATTGTTGAAGTCGAAGAAAATAATTTAACGAACGGTGTCGAAATATCAAAAATTAAATTTCCATTTCGTTAATTTCCCATAAAAAGTCTATTTTTATTCCATCTGACTGTTCTCCAAATTCACTGCAACTAATTAGACTACGGACGAATGTTAATCTGAACTACAATAAATAAACTTTAACTTTTAATAAACATCTGGTCGTCCCCAAGTGTTGATAACCCAAGGACCCGATAAACCGTTTCATCCTGAGAGTAACTAGATTTTCGGACACTTTTACCGAGTTTACATACAGGGGAGAGTGGGGCAAAATGGAACAGTCAAAAAACTGTTTTTTATCAACTTTTGCTTATTAATTTTTTCTTTATTCTTGGGAGTACTGATGAGAATAATAATTTTCCACTCAGTAAATTAAAAAATTATTGAGAAGTTTTGACGGGAGAAGATTTTGACGATGGATTAATTGAAAAGAAAATGAAACAACGAAATCCAAAGTCCAGAGCAAGGCCCAGGAGAAGACCCAGAGGGGGAAAAAGGAAAATGTGATGCTGAATTTCAATCGAATGAAAAAAGAAAAGTACAATTACGCTAATCCAATCAATTACAATCCATTGAATTATAAGACGAATAGAACATTATTATTCTCATCCGTAATCCCAATAATAAAAAAAGTTAAAAAACAAAAGTGAATAAAAATTATTTTTTGCTTGAATTGCGTCAAATACTCCTTTTTCAGCTGTTTCATTTTGCCCCACTCTCCCCATCTGAATTTATTATTATTAATCTGGAGATTTGTCAGATTGATGAACGGACTAAATATTTCCCCTAGATTTCCAGAATGAAGAGGTCTCTAAAAAGCTCTTCCCCCTACCCTCTACTTATTCCACCCCAATTAGTCATGTCTCCCAACCTGTTGTCAACCAGGGGATGTTGTCCCCCGATGACTTGACCACATCAACCAGCAAAATTAACTGGTCGGCCACCGGGTCGCTACAATTCCCGGTGGTCCCCCTCGGTATTTGTCGGTATTCCTCGGTACCCCCTTTCAGTGTCCCTCTCCAATATTGACACAGGTATCAAGGGTACCTTCATCCGCTGTCCCACAGTCTGCGTTTTAACGTGGTCACCGGTGGGGTACATAGGCCAGTGGTGTTGCTCATCTCATCGCGAGTGTTGCGTGCACTTCCATGGTTCAACGAAATAAATAAAAAAAAAACACCAACTGGGATAAAGAAAATACACAAGGATAGTAATTCAGAAGGAGAGGAAGGCCGAGTGCATTTGGAAGAGAGGAGAGAGGATAACTAAGGGAATATAATAAACCAGAATACCTGGTGCGTAAGGTGGATTCTCGTGGAAAAAGCCATAAGATAAAAGCAAATAGGATAACTGGGAGAGAGGGAGAGGCATCTCTCGCGAGTTACTACAGGGTCACTACCCTTCGTTCAGTGGCAAGGCCAACTGCAATATACTACACTCAACGAGAAACCCGAGCACATACGTAGATCAAGGAGCAGATACTGCATCCTTCATCATTATCGTTATCTGTATCTGGGGGTGAATCGCTGGGGGAGGGCAGGGAGTGGTTTAATTGAGGGCTTAACGAGAATGGCAGTCTGAGGGATTCGACGAAGGTGAGTTTATTTGATTTATTTCGATGGAACAGAGGGCAATGAGGGAACATAATAGTCAAATTTTTTAGGGCAACTGTTGAAAAAGTAATCAATGATTTTCCCTACTGATAACAATATACTTTTTAGTGAGTCTGAACGTCTCTGTTGAATAATTCATCCCCAAGTCACGAATGTTGAAGAAGAATTTTAAAAAAATCCCATTCATTTCAATTTCGTCCTAAATTTTGAGAGAAATAGTACTTGTGCCCCTATAATTCGAAAAATATGGAAGATTCGTTTGATTGTCAAATTTAGTCTTCAAATGGTAAAATCGGTGGAAAAATTTTTAAATTGAAGAGGACAATTTAATGAACAATTGCGGAGTATCAAATATTAAATTTTTATTTCGTTAAATTGCTATCAAAAGACTATTTTATTTACTTAGATTCTTATAAAAAGGCTCGAATAATTGATCGCAACCCGAAATTTGGAGAAAAAGACTACCTCTTGTGCCCCACTAATTCTCAAAATATTGGAGATTAATTCAATCAATTTATGGTTATTTAAGAAAATTGAAGTATTTTGGCAATTTTTTCAATTCGAAAAAAAAATTGAAAGTCCCCGTTTTGATGGAATTTTATTGAGGAGTTGAGAAATTGCAATTTTCAGAGATTATGATCTGGTTTAAATAAACACTTAAATAACAATTGATTTTGTTCTCCAAAAATAATCTTTTGAAAATTATAAAAAAATTATTTGCGGTTCAATTTTCATCAGAAATCAATTTCCTACATTTTTGAATTTTTCGCAAAAGAAAAATTCTTTATTTAACTATTGGAATTTTCACTTGAACTCTGGCTGAAAAAATTGATCAGATCCTTGACATCCTTGAAATTTTTTTTTATTATCAAAAAACGTAATAATTCAAGTAAAAATTTGAATAGTTGACCCAAAAATTGCCAATAAAACGTCCTTTTTAAACCGGAAATTTTTAAATTTCACCAGAAATTATTTTGAAAATTCCAAAAATTTCACAGGACGATAACTAAAAGTCAGGGGTAATTTCTCCCATACATTCACCTCTCCACGCACCTCATCGCGGTATTTTTCCCCGATTTTTGAACGTCATAACCCACACGACTGAATGAATCCATATAACGGTATTGAAAACGGTCCAGCACTTGGATTCTCGTTGTGTCCAGTTTCTTTGGCCACAGCTTCCGAATTCATCCCAGCCTTTTTACCCCATAGTCCCCTCGCCTCGAATAAACCGCAATAGCATTAGAGCCCACCACCAAGAGTCCATAAATCCGATGCACTGAGTGACAATAAACCTCTCGATTTCCCTCAACGATAGGCGTAATAAAAGTAATAATAAAATGCTCATTACCTCCGGCAATTCTAATATTAGAATTTCAATGCAGGGAAATGAACACCTGTTGGACTGATGATGAGATTAAATGAGCAATTCATCGTGGGCATGCATCATTCAAACGCCAACTAATGTCCATGCGCTAGCTCGAAAACCGGTTGGGGGCTTGAAAAATTTGAGTGCATATTTAGGAGAACCGCTTGACGCCTCTCTATTGAGGGGGTATTTATTCACTGGGTTAGTGGTCCTTCAGATGGGTGTGAGCGTTGACCCTTTTGAGTGTTATGTTTGAAAATATTTCGGGGATAGGGACTGGGCGAGAGGGAGCGATGAACTCTCTTATCCATTATCAGTCGATCATGACGACACTGATAAGGCATTAGTCATTTTGAATTTTATGGATTATGGAAGTATTTATTTTCGATGGAATTTGTCACAATAAGTCTGAGTCTGACCAGCGCCCGAGGGCCTTTAGCCTAATATTTACATCTCTCTATATTATCAAAATCCGAATCGACTTCTGGGGATAAAAATTTAGGACTAAGAGTTAAGACTCCAAAATTAAGGTTCACAAGGGTGAAAATAAGGGTAATGAGGGGGCGAATAAGGGTCATGAGGGTCAGAATACCTCTCGATATTATAAAAATCTAAATCGACTTCTAGTGATGAAAATGTGGTACTCAAAATTAAGAATAAGCGGGGGCATAGCCCCCTAGTATGATATCCAATGTTTTGACTATAAAACACAGAGAAAAAATAAAAGAAAACAAAAGAATAGATGAATAAATATCTTGATCGCTGGTAGTATTGTACGGTTGAATCGGAAAGATAAATTGTTTTATATTTTTATGAAAATATATTCCATCTATTAACTGCAAATTTACTTCGCTACCTTTTCTGGTGCAATAATTCTCAAAATTAAATCAGTCATATGTTAAAAGTTTAAGTGAATTACATTCTTAACATATGATACGATGAAAAAAATACGTTCCCTCGTTGAAAAAAAAACATAAAATTCGATTGAACGAAAAAAGTTGGTCACCCTGAACTTGTGACCTCGAACCCATTGAAAAAGCCCCAACAAAAGGGAAAATACCGGAATTCTTTTGAATTTGGAACATAATTCGGTCGCACGTGGTGAACAGTGGCACTTGTTCCGTCCCAGACAAGCCCGCCTGAATTCAGAGCGTGTCACGCATGATGGAATTACTAACTACTAAAACGCGTCTCGCTGTGAAAATGGTCAATGACGTTCAGAAATGTCTGAACTATTCATCAACTAACAGTATCGAATTGCATTCGTTACTTTCAGAGTAAAAAAGTTCGAGATGGCGATTATGTTGAGATGTCTGCCCTTGATGGGACTGATGGTATATTTAATAATGAGTCACTTACGTTTGATGGCAGCCCTTCCGCTTGGTGAAAACTCATTCGATGAATCTGAAAGCATAAAAAATTCTAGGTGAGTGTCACCGCAATTTTTGAAACTATTGTGACATTTTCTCTGCAAATAAATTTTTTTTTTATTTTTCCATTCATTTCAAACATTTTTTCACTAACAATTAAAAATTCCTAATTTTATTTCAATGAAAATGTTTATTTAGATGAAATAAGCAATTTAAGGGGAGACTACCATGAGTTTTTTCATGCATTAAAAATTGATTATATGTCTAAAATTGAATAATTAGTGCAAAAAAAAATTCTTTATTATTCGTTTGCCCTCAATTCTTGAGCTACAGAAGTTTTTTTTTCAAACTCACATTTTTTCAAAAATTTTGAAAAAAAAACCTCTGCAGCTTAAAAATTGTAAGCCCTGGACTATTTTCAACATTCTAAGCGTCTGCGGGGCAAACGGACAATAAACAATTAATTTTTTTGCACTAATTATTAGGTTTAAGACATATACAATCGATTTCAATCGATTTCCCGAGACTTTTAAAACTCATAGTAGTCTCCCCTTAAATAAATTAAGTCCAGTTGACAATTATTAATTACTTTATTTAGGACGCGACAATGGTTTCCAACGCCCTCGAAATTCGTCCCAAATCATAATCTCCTGAAGAGAAAACCGATCCGTCCATCTGACCTGCCAGCCTCTCCAGCCGACCTCCTGCGCCCCGACACATTCCAATTCTACACATTCGACAAATCCGGCGAGGTAATAACAAAACAAATGACCAAAAAAGAGATTCAGAGTTTAATCGCTGCTGGAGGTGGTCACCTTCCCCCAATGGCCGTGGAGATCCACGAGCCTCAAAAAGCCGGTGAAGTGCCAACAGGCGGAACAAGAGTTGCGGATGTAGTACAAAACGTGCAGAATGTACTGAAAGGTGAATTGAGCAAGCCAACACCTTTGATCTCCACAATACCAAAGATTCCTGGCCACGCAAATTCCGAATGGAGCAGCATTCTCCCCTCAATCCTCTCCGGTGACACGGAATCCATTCCCCTGAGCCCACCGGAGCCATCACAACCGCAATATCCGGATGATGAAAAAATACCGGTGTACGTGGGTCACCCGGTGTATGACGAAATAACGGAAAAGCCGATGATCCAAGTGCCAGTTATAACAGTAGAGGAGAAATTACCAATTCAAAACACTTCGAGCGGTGATCAAAGTAGTCACGAGGATGAGAGTGGAAGTAGTGGGCCAGTATTCCAAATACTGAATACAATATCAGCGGATATGGTGAGAAATGCCAGCAACAGCTTCAACGATCAGTTGACGGATGCTAGTGAATCTATCGATCGACCACACGTGAAGCCCGAAATTATTCAACTGATGAAAAACGACTCCAAGACAGTTGTGAGCGCTCACACAACTCAGAAACCGATTGACGCCACGACTGAAGAAGTCAAGCATGATGTCATCAGTGTTGTATCCGAAACCCATTCGACATCGATCAAAATCCCTGGACATGATGAGATAAAGATAGATCAGTCAAAATTACAAACTGAGAGACCTATTACTTCCACTTCTGAGGTAACTGTGCTGAAGGAGGCGATTGATCATGATAAGCCAGAACCATCGACGTCTAAACCGATCGATATTAAAGATAAATTCGAGGTGATTAAGCCGATGAAACCGGTACTGTTGAACAACGTCTTGAAGGAACCTGAGTCATACCTAACGACAGCGGAGCCTGTCGAAATAACTGAAGTCGTTTCAACGTCTGAGAAGGATGACTCCTTCACTACAGAATCTATTCCAACGACTACGGAATACAATAAATTGGAAGAGATCACAGTTCCACCGAGAGATGCTCAAGAAACCCCTTTGAACGCTTCTTTATCCAGCAGCAACACCACCGAGTTGCCTTTATTGGAAAGTACCACTGGGAAGACAGCTGAAGTGACTCAGCATGACTCAACGACTCAAGAACTAAAAACCGGTTCGACATCGATAACAACACCTTCGATATTGATGACCAGTACTGACGCCTCGCCAGAAGCAACTGTTTCAATCTCAACCGAAGGGGTTAAACTTGAAGAAGTCACTGAAATAATCAACACATCAACTGCAGAAGAACTTACTGAGAGGACAAATGAGGTGGCGATCGAGCTGACGACAGAAGTTATTTCGACAACCCCTGAGTCCTCAACTTATGCACCACCGGAGGAGACACCACTGCCTATTGAGCTGGAAGACTCGTTATCAAGCATGATTTCCCAGATTTCCGAAGCCATCATAGAACCCCTGTTGCCCACCATGAATAATTCATTGAACATCAACTCTGACGGATCAGTTTTGACTTCTGGAGATGTGAAGCGTCAGGAGATAGTCTCCAGCATAGCCCCTCCAATAGCACCGTCAACTCCGGAGCCATCACCGACTCCTGAGCTGCCCTCAACAACAATCGCAAGCACGACTTCATCTGTCAAGGCAAATGCAACATCAGATGACAGGAATTCTTTGAAGGATTCGAAACCGAAGCCATCGGTATCGACAGAAGCCACAGAAACTCCGATTGTTAGAATCGACATAATGGCACCTGTCAAGACGACAGCTTCTCCAAATTCGAATGGTTCAATGGTACCTGCGGGAGAGTCTCCAGTGGTGAGGATTCAATTAACAGATCCAGTTACGACAGTCAACCATATAATCGAGTCCCTCGCGCCTGAAAGCTACTCAGCCCCTCCAGAAATTGAAGATTTATCGCTTCCTACGAGAGGAAGCATCACTGCAAACAACATCTCCAGTAGTTTAATCGCTGGCTTCTCAAACAACGAAAAATCGAGTCAGAATGTCACGAAAATTACGGATGAAGCTGTCATCCTGGATGTAGAGAAGAAAGAAATCGAAGAGAAACTCGAGGAATCAACTGTCGAAGCAATGACCACTGAAGAATGGCAGCCGACGACGGATTACGATAAAACAATGGCGATAATGATGCAGCAGATCAACTTCGATGAACTTCCGATGTTCCATGGTCATAAGACAGCCCCTGTCCCTCAGAAAAGTGAAACAAAAGTTGAGTCTACAACGGCTGAACCCGAGTCTTCGACGATCAAATTAACCAATGAAGTGCCGAAGATTGATAAGAATTTGACGACTACATCAACAGAGGAGCCTCCATCGCCGCAAACTAACTCAGAAACGAAAGACGATAGCAAAGCTGTCGTAAGTCATCCTGAGACAACCGATTCCCAAGCAATTCCAGCAGTGAAAACCGAAGATAATTCTGATCTCTCATCAACGTCTACATTAATCCCTGCAAAGATTCAACTGGACGATCTTCCAATAGTTCACCACAGATACAACAAACCTGCATTGAGGCCAAAGCCTCCGACAAGGAAAAATATCACAGAAAGTCATGCTAAAGACGAAGGACTCGATCTGAAGCTCCCACACTTTCCATCACTGAGTGTTTACGAAGACGATCCTTACAAGAAGCTAGGAGAGACAGTAGCACCCTCTCCTCGTCCAACAACTGAGATCCCTCAAACCAACAAAACCCTGAAAATCAAGGATCAGAAGAAGGATTCAAGTATGGAGCTGATGGAGAAGCTTCCTCTGATTCCAGTAAAGCACATCTCGCAGTCTGACAAGAAGCCCCCGAAGACAACAACACCAGCTCCGCCAATCAAGAAACACGAAGACCATCATCAGGAATCAGAAAGATGGACGTTGATTCCCCAGAAATCGCCTCCAGCAACAGCTCCAAAGATCCAAGCGAAACGACCAATTGACGAGTCGATCACAGCCTCTCCTGTCCCTGAATCCACCACCCAACAACAGCAGAAACCAACCGACCAAATCCCCCTCACGCATTCGAAGACCGACGAAGCTCTTGATTCAAGCGTGAAATCCCTAGAGCCAGACATCGCCTACTTCGCAAACCTTTGCAACGATCTTGCCTTCTCATTCTGGACAGCGACTAATGAGGGCTTGAGCGCAGAAAGATCATTAGCAGTGTCTCCATTTGGAATGACGAGCATGTTAGCCATGGTATTCCTCGGTGCACGAGGTCCAACATCTGAGAAAATGAACAATCTCCTCAAGCTGGATGACGTTGCATCCTTCAATCCACACTTGATCTTCCAGAATGTAACGGATTCGGTGGGGTTGGCTCGCAAACAGGGAATAGCAAACGCAGCCTTTGTCCGGGAACTATTCGCAGACCGGGTTAAGGTCCGAAAACTACTGCCCTTTTACAAAGAGCAGGCGCAACAGTTCTACGACGGAGTCGTTGCCGAGGTGAATTTCGCGACGATCAGTGACCTAGTCAGAAGAAGGACTAATTTAATGGTGAGGAAGCAGACTGGAGGGAGGATAAAGGACTTCGTCAGAACCAATATTGTCCCCTTGACATCGCCATTAGCTGCTTTATCCGCCAACGTCTTCCAGACAGACTGCAACTCGAAGGACGCGAGTTCTGATGGTAGAGATGGAGAACTCTACTTCGCGGTTTCACCAGCAATACGACAGAGGAAGCTGGTACCGGTCCCGTCGACCGTCTGGAGAGCGGGGATTCTCGCGGGTTATGAACCCAATCTCGATGCCACGGCTATTGCTTTAGGAGGTCCGAAAAAGTTAGTATCCACGATTTTTGTTATTCCTGGACAGCAAGGATTCACAGCACCTGGGGATAACCTGGAACTCCTGGAGGAAAGACTCATCAGGGGGGCGACTCACGATGGAGTTTGGAACAAATTGCTCAAGGTTGTTATTCCAAGACCCGGCCTAGAGCTCCAAGTGCCCAAATTCAGTCATAGGAGTGTTATCAATGCCACTGCTGCGTTGAAGAGGATGGGGCTGCAGGGTTTGTTCGATAAACATGCGGATCTCAAGGGGATCAATGGAGTTGGTGCTGATCTACATTTGACGGATGTTCTACAGGTGAGTTTGTAGATCAGGGTTGCCAGATGGCACTATTACCACGTACTAGCGGTTTGGCTCCTCAAATATTTGGCAAGCCTGTTGTAGATAAATCAGAGATCAAGAGATCAACCAAAACCAAGTTGAATTCATCTTTTCGGTAAAATCATCGAATTGAACTGATGTCTAACGATTATTCTTGCAGATGAATCTGTTCAGCACCTGCGGAGACGAGAACATTCAAAGTGGAAGGCATCACGTCGAAGTTTACCCATCGAGCTCCCAGAGAAATGCCCGATCATCTCCGCAACCCAAGGCATATAAATCCAGAATCTCAGAGCCATCATCCTCGATACAGAGAGAGGATACGGACAAGCCAAGACTAAAACTAGATAGACCATTTTTGTACTTCGTTCGTCACAATCCCACCGGTTTGATCCTCCACATGGGACGCTTCAACCCTAGACTCTTACCATAATCGTGATTTATCATTGAAATAATAAAATTCATCATCGTACCCGAAGGATTTTTCAAACGTGAAAGCCTTCGCTTTAGCCGTTGAGTATTTGCAGTATAATAATCGTAACAGTACTCATCTCTCGACTGATAAACTCGGGGCCTCTTGCATATGCGTGTCGCATCAATTCAATTGTGTTTGGATTAGTATGAATATCAGACATGTGTGTTTGTGCTGTTACGTATGCATTTATTTATTCACCTTCGGTGGTGATTTATCAATACCATCAGAATTATTATCATTAAAAATTTGTGCTCAAACACATGCTAATCGATCTTGATCATCGTCCAAACGTCGAAATGTCAATTTGGGCCATGATTGATGTCAAAAATCGAGACGAAATACATCAAAATTAACATCACACGTATGATGCAGTTCTGTGGGAAATTCTGTAATTTATTCTTCAATTTCTACAAGAAAAATTCGATTTGCATTGATAAATCTACAGGTTTTTATACTTTCTATCCAAATTATTCTGTTGAAAGCCCTGGTGGATCATCTTTCGGACGTGATCTCGATTGTTTTTCCATCTTCATAATGTAAAATATATCACAATTTCCATTGGATTTTACATTACGCAGGAGTACAGTCAAAAAACGTCGAAAAAAATTGAACATTTTCAACGAGCGTTTTCAATAAAGATTAAGAAATACGCCCGATACAGAGGAAATAGTGAATGGATAATTTATCATGATAACTAAAGATCTGACAGCCATTGACTACTATGACAAATGACGACCTAACAGCCATTAGATACATCAAATTATTAATTTGCAATTTCCTCCCTATTGGCTTCATTTCCCAATATTATTCTAAAGCGCTCTTTGAAAATTTTCAACTTTTTTAGATTGTATAATCATAATTTTTGGAGACTCCAGGGCTACGTAAAACTGAATAGCAATTGGAGATCATTTCAGATTATTAAAATAAAAAAAGCAACCAACATCACGTTCGAAAGATAATCCCCCCGGGCCTGAAATTAAAAAAAAATCAGTCTTCCTACAGGAATCCTTAATACGTGCATTAATTCTTAATGAATAATCTACGTAACATAAGTCTCATCATCATAAAAAGGTAGAATCAAGTATTAATAATTAGCTGATTATTTAAAATAATGTAGAGGGTTTGTATGATTGATCGTGAATCTAAGACTCCAGAAATTGTATATAATAAAACGATACATTAACGACACTTCAAACGTATCAATGACTGTGTAATAATAATCAATTAAAGACACTATTTAATTAGAACCTGACGTGCATACAAATTATTGAATTACTTTCAATTGTGCGAGCGATTGATTGACTCCCATTGATGAATGAATTAACGCGTCATTGTTTATGAATACTAATTGTACGATATATAATCAAAGTGCGTGCAGACAGTGTGCAATAATCTTGGGATTGAAATTGCAATTCAACGAGTTGGATGTCTGGAGACTTGAGTAAGGAGTGGAACCTTATCAGTCTTATCGCAGGTGCTAACACCAGATAGGTGGAAGGTCTTTCAGTCAGCACTAAACGACTGTCCGGTCATCATTGATATTCCCCAGTGTCATTAAAAAAAAGAAAAACATCGGGTATAGTTGAAGATTTGAAAACCAATATTCACTGTTCGAGCATTTTGTCAAAAACTGCTGCCGCTGAAATGTGAATTAACAGTTTCAATGACGTTCTGCTAGAGATCAAAGATATGGCGGGGAGGTACGATGAAATAATTCGACGTTAGATGATTATCTCCAACGGCATGATAATTATCCGCGATTACTCGCACAAAAAGGAAGATTTCGGAATTGGTGGAGATATATAAACATCTTGGAGTTGAACAGGAATCACAAACATATGGTTTGATAATCCCATAATTATTAATTTATTGAGTTTAGATGACAGAAGAGTGATTTAATTTAAGAAAAATGAGAGAGAAAAATGCTTCTGGGTCATTTGTATAGTCTTATCTCTTCACACGTAGTTTTTAGATACGTTCACGAGAAGTTTGACTGATAAATTGAATTTCCAACCAACTGGTGGCACTAGAACGACAGCCGAGATTACCGATGTTTATCATAAAAGCCTTGACATGACAGAAGTTGAATGTCATCGTATTTTTCATCAACATCTGAAATTGATGAGCAAAATCCGTGACGATTGTGTCGGCTTGCTTTTTTCCTCTTAGGAATATTTGTATATTCAAAGATGTGATAAGTACATTTTAAAAAATTTCCCCAGTATTTCGTATTGTTCCAAGTCTTTATCACATTGCACGTTTAGAGATAAGACGGTGATTGTAAAGATAATGTTAATTGCGGTGATTATGGAGTATATTCACCCGGATACCAACTACGTCATGATTTTTACATTCGCATAAGATTCGATTCACGCAAATCTCCATTTTTCGCTATTTTCAGCTTCATAACATTCGCATTTAAAGTATTCCATGTCAGATGAGTTAAGGGCTGATCCTCACCCTCTTGGAAATTGTTTTTGATTTTTTCCACGATTGGGGGGAAGAAAAACTATTTCTCAATTTTTTTTCAGATTTTTTGGCCAACTCATTTCAGAGGTATTAGTATATTTCGTAACGAGTGCAAAAAAGTCGGCGAGTGGGAGGTTTATATCACGAGCCGAAGGCGAGTGATATAATCCCACGAGCTAAAAAACATTTTTTTACAAGTTACGAACAAAATTTTTCATCACAATGTGGCGGAAATTGGACTTTTTTTTCAAATCACTTTTCGTCACACCGTGATGAAATTTTTTTTTGTTTTTCCATTTGTTTTTTTCAATAACTTCGGTTCTATTCACCCGATTTTGATTTATGATACGTCAAAATTTTCTATTTTTTACAACAATAAGAATATTTAGCGCGATTCTTTTTTCAACCTCTAGATGCTCATAATACCGCATTGTAACTCTTATAATGAGAATAAATATTTTGAGCTTTCATCCAATTTGGGTTTCGTCCTAGATCTATTTTATTTTCAATTTTTTCTTCTCGAAATTCCACGACCTTGGTCAAAATACCACAAAATGGCGTTGATTGACTTTGATTATAAACAGTATAAAATGATTTTAAATGTATACTTATATGTTACATATTTATTTGATACATAACCGAAGTCGTTTTGGAGTGTTTTGACCAAATTCACGGAATTTCGAAAAGAAAAAATTGCAAATAAAATAGATCCAGGATGAAACCCAACTTGTATGATGGCTCAAAATACTTGTTTTCATTAGAAGAGTTACTGAAAAAAAATGAGAAAAATAAAGGACGCCATAATTTTGAAAATTCAAGTTTTTCCTTTTTTTTTCAATTCGGCATTATGAGCACTTGGGGGTTGAAAAAAAAAATTCCCAAAATCTTGACGCGTCATAAATAAAAATCGGTTGAATAGAACCCGAGTTATTGGAAAAAGTAAAAAACAAAGAAAAAATATGGAAAAAATTGAGAGATAGTTTTTCTAGCCCCCCAATCGTAGAAAAAATCGAGCTCAATTTCCAAGAGGGTGAAAGTCAGCCGTTGACTCATTTGGCATGGCATACCTGATTTACAATTATCCAAAATGATTGATTGCTCTTCTGTCAACGATTACAACTGTTCAATCAGACGAATGAATAATATATTTATCATTCTCCCGAATTGATCCCCTGGAATGACAGATCGCAGTATCCAATAACTGAAATATTCGAAAAGAAGATACTTAAACTGAGTAAGAAAAAAAAATATCATAAATGCCAGTATCGTTTTCATTGCGCCACGCGTATCTGGCAACCGAACCAGATCCCAGAATGATGCGGAATCCGATTGATCTGTATGTCGTAGCAGGATCGCCTCCACTACCACGCCGTGTACGTTCATTTTTTTTCTTCTTTCAACCCAAACTAACAGACAAATATTCACTCGATCATTCCCATTCACGAAGAGATCATAAACGGCACTGACTAACGCTAGCATCTGCGCTTCTGATTTAATCGATCGTTAAACTTCTGATGTCTCTCCAGTATGAATACCTTTGAACTAATAAACCCATTGAAATTACTCCAGTAACTCTCTTTTCAATTACAGAGACATTGAAGCATCGTCTTTCCAAGTTGGTTGCTTACATTATACAAGTGCCCGCGATGGATGATACTGTTAGCCCATTTGATTACCGAGTACGTCATCTCGACTTTACCAACACTCACTCACGCAAGAAAAAATGTCTTAAGGCCCCACATACACCGAGGGGGCACCCTAACAAATCGATTTTCAAGATGTTTTCAAAAAGAAATGATAAACTTATCAAGAAAAACTTAAATTTTCTTCGAAGATCACACATTCAAGAATATTTACAAAAAAATATATTCATATGGTTCATCAATATTTCCATTTTCCGAGCCGCAGAAGACCCACTGCCATTGTTGTGCCAACAATAAAAACACTTTTTTTCACTTGAAATTAAAAAGTGAATGACAATCAGTAAATAATGTAAATTGAAGTTGACGATAACGACCCAAGAAATTTTTTTAATTATTTTGTTACGAATAGAAAGCGCTTGCAAAGGTTCTGGTGTCATTCCGATTCAAAATAGCAGAAGTTTTTCTACGATAAAAATAGCACTTTAAGGAAAAATGAGAAAAAAAGGTCGCTATCAGCAAAGAAATGATATAACGAATTCATTATGATGAATTTCATGAGGATAGGCCCACTGGTATTGCAAATATTCTTGGCACCGTTCCGAAAAGCCTAATTCGGAGAAGACGGGGGTTAAAGTTTCCACACACTGAGAGAAAAACGACAAAGTTCTCAAACAAGTCTCACTTGTCCAAGAAAATATTTTTTTGAAAATTATCAAAAAAGGATTTTTTTTGTGCCAAACATGCAGAGAGTGTGCCGGAATGAAAAATTTTTGTCGCAAAAATTGATTTACACTGAGAAAAAAAAAATTCTAAGAAATAGAAATTCTATGATTGATCGAAATGGTTCATCGATTGAATAGTTACAAAAGAAAATGCTATTGTAAAACAAATTCTTTTTTGAGAATTTTCAACTAGCCATTTTGTTGGCCCAAACAAGACTTGTTTGACAACATGTTTGTTTTTCTCTCAGTGTACTCTTTTGTGCGCGCAAATCGTGAGCACAGTGCCAACTGCCGTTTTGTCTTGCGCGTTTGGCATTCTAATTTCATTTACCGATTGAAGTAAATAAATTGCTTTCTTTCATCAAGTGTTTACCACATTAAACGTATTAATGAAATGACAAAAATATGACGTGGACAACTCAGGCCCATTTAGTCCTACGCAACAGGACGCACCCGCCGTTTAATATATTTTCCAAGGATATTTTTGAAAGATAATACAATCAAATGAACGTATTTTTGAAAAATCGATTTTTTACATCCACCTAGGTGTATGTGGGGCCTTAAATTGTGACCCTTTTGTCCCATTTTTCAGGACGTTTCTCCAAAAACGCCTCAAAAAGTAGGAGAAATGTCTCAATTTAAGATACACTATTTTTTCGTGGGTGTTCCCCATCCCCGAATACTAAAACCGACAGCTAATATGATCATAAAAAGACATTAAAACCGATCTCTACTGCTGTACTACCACGATAACCCATGATTACGACTGGATAACACTGAAATCTCGAGTTTAATCTAGATAAATATTGAATTAAAAACTGTAAAAAATGTTATTGGCCTTTCGCCAATAAAACTGACACAATGAATTTAACGTTGAAATGACATCTAGGAAAGCGAATGCTCAGGACGATCCTTAGCAACACTGCTGGTGGCATGGGTGAGTGCGGCAATGGTCGCCTCAGTTCTTTTGCGATGGAAGTACATGTGGATAGCGTTAGCTGTGTTGACACTGCTCTTTCTAATCGCCTGCGGATACGCAGCCTTCACAACGCGAAGAAATCTACAGCGTGATATACTAACAGATGATCCGTACTTTGATCAAAGAAGAAGGGAAATAAATACGGTATCGGGGGACCTAGCATCATGCGGTGAGGTCAGTAGTTCACGATTCCACCTCAATTGAGGATATCCAAGTACTTTGGGTTTTTTTCTCCAGTGAAATGCTTTTTTACTTTTGTACACGAATATCAGAGTTTTCATTTGAGCCCCATTGGACCCTAAGTTCCCGAACACTTTACAATGGTTTTATTATTTAAACATTGCAAATCTGAATTTGAATCTTGATATTGCATCGTTAGAAAACATTTTAAAAATCTGAGAAAAAATGAGAATTTACTGCTAGAGGAAGATTGATGAAATAATTTAAAAATTGCAATTTTTGAAAATTACAAGTATTTTCTACAAATAATTTATAAACAATCAATTTTTCACCATAAAAATCATGTGCTCGGAATCCTAATAATTTTATTAGTATTCAGAATTTTACCAGAAATCGATTTCATGTCTAAAAAAATAAGGTTTCCGAAAATTTAAACAATTTCAATATTTACATATAAACAACAAATATTGAAAAAAATAATAATTCTGTGCAAAATGTAATTTTAATGACGGAGAATATTCATTCTGTGTGTCAAATTCTTCTCACGCGGTTTAATTGACAAATGTTGATATTGAATAGTTAGAAAACATTTTAAAAATCTGAATGAAAATTGGAAACTTTACTTACGGAGAAAGATCAATTTTCCACCATAAAAATCATTAGATACTTGGATATCCTTAAAGCGATTTTCCCATAATTATCACGCATTTGTTACTGTTCTAGAGAGTGGAGCCACCGGCCTACCATAACTATTGGATAACAGATTTACCACCACCCTACGCTGTTGTGATTGGCGCAGAGCCTCCCCCTACTCCAGTTGAAGAGAGAGTCCAGTCGCAAGGACCAAGACTATCAAATCCGCCACCTTATTCAGTAGCTGTACAGCAGGATCACGCAACAACTCCACCTGTGGATCAATCACTACCAACGCCAATTTCCCACGCCAATTCCAGAGATGCAACGACTGCAATAGCTATTAATGATGACAAAGACACATCTGAACAGTCAAGGGGGGGTCACAGTCATGTATTACCTGGTACACAGTATTTAAGTAACTTCATAAGTACTCGGTTTGGCCGGGGCAGGTCTAGGAATCTCGAGCAATATTCCACTCAGAGTTCGCAGAGGGATGGGGGGTGTCAACGTAATCAGGGGAATCAAGATATATCTGGGAGTTCATCCAGACTGGATAATGCCTTTTAGACTCAGTTCTTCATTCTGGCAATGATGATTAATCCAGTTCATGCATTGTGTCAATATGTTCAAGTCTCCAAGACATACGAATCCGGATCTTCAGGATCATTATCAGGATTTTGATAAGCACAACTCAAATTAAATAAACCATTTTTGTACTTCATACGTCACAATACCACTGGCCTCATCGTACCCTTCAATCCGAGACTTTTGTCGTACTCAATGTTCATATGTGATTTTTCATTGGAAAAATAAATTCATTTTTACGCTTAAACAGTGGATTTTTTGTACGAAAACTTCTTTTTAGTTGTGGAGTAAATTTCTCATCTTTACAATCTGATAAACTGGAGCCTCTTGCAGCAGAATCTCCCTTGGAGTTCAGAGAGATGGAGGTGTTCAATGTAGTAAGGGGAATCCAGATATATCTGGGAGTTCATCCAGACTGGATAATGCCTTTTAGACTCTGTTCTTCATTCTGGCATTGATGATTTATTCAGTTCATCCAGGGAGTTCATCCAGGCTGGATCATATCTTTTAGACTCAGTTCTTCATTCTGGCATTAATGATTTATCCAGTTCATGCATTACGTCAATATGTTCAAGTCTCCAAGACATACGAATCCGGATCTTCAGAATCATTATCAGGATTTTAATAAGCACAACTCAACCTAGATAGACCATTTTTATACTTCATACGTCACAATACCGCTGGCCTCATCGTACTAATGAAACTCTTCAATCCCAGACTTTTGTCGTACTCAATGTTCGTATGTGATTTTTCATTGGAAAAATAAATTCATTTTCACGCACAAACAGTGGAATTTTTTTGTGCGAAAGTCTCTTTTTAGTCGTTCATTAAATTCCTCATTTTTCCAAGCTGATAAACTGAAGCCCCTTGCATATGAATATCGCATATATTGACTTGTGTTTGAATAACAATTAATATGAGAAATTACTCATACACTGAGTCGTGCGAAACTGAAAACTGCAATGAACCCGTTAGAGGCCAGAGTGCGAAATCGTATCGGTGAGGAGATAGTAGGGGGCCTGTCTCTGTATTGATGCGCCATAAGGGAAACACGACAGCGCACCCTCACCAATACAAAATGGCGAAGAGTGGGGTGCGCCGTAGTGGTGGAACGTGTTGATAATCTGCACGGCATTACTTTATTATTTTTAATCGTAGAATTAAGTACTAATTTTTCCCCAGTGTCTAAGAGCACCAATGATTGCCTAGAGAAGTTATATGATTGAGGATTTCTGTCATATCCTCGACAATTTTCATTTCAACGGTTCCTCAATCCCATCGCAATAGTTGAGAGCCGAGATAATGGGCAGAGAGGTTGAAGAATCAATGGATAATCCAGAACGACCAATGGTTTGTCATTACTAATTTAATTTGATTATCCCTCAATTGAATAAAAATAACGAGGAATTGATTTTATTCATGAGAATTCATTTCATAATGACAAACAAAAATGAGGAATTGCGATCAATTTCTAGGCAATCTGTCAAGTTTCTCACCTATTCCTTCGCATTTAAACACGTCACGAGAATTCAATTCATCAAAATGAAATTTCGAACGGATGCAAACTGTTTACACCTGATGGATTACCTGAATATTTCTCATAAACCCCTTCATTCACCGTGAATGGCCTTGAATATTGAGGTATTCTATTTATATTGATGTTAATGAATTTTCCCTCTCGATGAATTCGCATATTCGCACACCTCCCGTATCTACTTCTTCAAAAGAGAATTCACACACTATTTCATGCACCTCCAAGTATTTACCTTCCCCTCTCACGTAATGTTAATTGTAATGATCGTGTGCAACTGAATATTACCCGCGTGAGGATCATTACCCTTACACTTTCAATATATCACGAAATATCAATTCCCAGCCAATTGAATTAATTTGTAAAAATAATTAATTACTCTCCTGTCGATCATTACATAATCCATTCGATCTGGTGAGTTAATAATAGTGGCTAGTGCGGCAAAATGAACACGGATTTTTTTAAATCTTAATAACTCATTGAGTTTTCAATCAAATGGGATAATTTTTCTTATTTGAAAAGTATCATTCTTCTCCTCTGCGATGACCCTAGACTTAATTCAATCGACCAATTTGTGTTCTAGCTGTGAAAATTGAGAGAAAAGTGAAGTTTCTGTTGTGATCCATCCTCCCCTATTTGCGCACCCAACAACTGATTTTTTAAAAGAGAATGAACTGAGGAAATAGACTAAATCTCCCTCACAACTCTTTTAGACCCTGAACAGTGAGAAGAAAAATTATTTTTGCCAAATGTTCTTTTATTCGAGAGAAGCATTTATTTTTTCAAAATCGTATCTCTCTAATCGAGTCATTCCTGGGCGAGCCTGAGTAGGCTTCAATATCCTGTGATGTCACAAGATGTGAAACGCTATGTGAAGTCCCGTCTTTAATGATAATCACGGCAAATAACGCATGTGGACGAACGGCGGTAATTCGTCCATTCAGCCAATTTTTCATAATTCACTGCGACTATGTCACCGCGAGAAATTAATAACTCAAGAAGAAATAATTGATATTCACCGTAAGATCTTATTGATTTGAAATTGCTTCAAGTATATAATACTTGTACCAAGAAAGAAACATCTCAATAAAAATATTTTTTTTCACCACTGTACTATTGTTTCTCAGTGAATAACAATATGATGATTTTTCGTCGAAACAAAATGCAGGGACCCGGAAGTCGCTGTGAATTTTCGCCTCCCCCAGCGATAAATGTCTTCTGGTCGATCCTGATATTGGCATTTTTGTTTGTGGGATTGGTCTGTTCAAGCATCTACCAGTGGATACCCGGTATGGTGACACTGGGTGTCACACTAGGATCAATGGTAGTTTTCTTCATATTCGCCGCCTGCGCTGCACAAGTAGACCTTTACAACAAAGCTAAGGTACGAGCTGCGAAGGAGCAAGCGGAAAGAGAAAAACCTGAAATGGAACAAGCTAATACTGTCAACTCAACGCATCAGGCATTTTCGGAAGAACCAAGAACGGAGATACCGATAGAAATACAGTTGGAATCTGAGCGAGGATTAGTCAGGAAATTTTGTTTTTTATGAAGGTGTCGGTATTACGCGAATTCACTGCAATGAAACCAGCACATGCGTATCACTATAATTACTCTTTTTCCAGGGAGAGGAAGCATCAGTCCCTCGAGGACTCCAGCAGAAGGGGAGGAGGGAAAAGTATAGTGAGAATTGTCTCAAGATAATTTTTATCAAACATTTCTCGCTGTATTGCTTTACGGAAGAATTCCGCAAAGACTTTTCCACTGGACCAATGACTACCTCAGCTAATTTTCCAAGTCAACCCCAGAGATATGAAGACTGCCATAGCTATTAATGACTACAACGATACACCTGAAACGATCGGAATGGTCAAAGTCAAGTACCTGACACACAGTATGTTTAAGTATTTTCATAAGTGTTCAGTCTGTTTTGAATCAAGGAGGTCGAGACGATCTGGTAATCGATCTAGACTTAATCGAAATGTTGTAACTGATTTGAATGTTCAATTTATCAATCGAGTGCTCTAGATTCGATCATCAAAGGAAAAAAACTACTGGGAAAAATTAGAAAATGGACCCAATTTCCGGTTCTCATCCATCCAATTTTCATCTGTTTGAATTAACTTGTTAAAAGAGTGTTGATCTACACGAAGAAACATGTTCTAGGCACCATAATAATTTTTTCAATAATTTTTCTGGTGTAGCATGACAAATATTCTGAGGCTAGCACATGAATTTTTCTAGAAAATTTTTCCCAGTGTTAATTTATGATTATTACTGAAGTTCTATCACTTTGTATTTGAAGATGAAATTCAAATGTTGGATGTATCCGGCATAGAGTTTCTGAACATTAATCAAAAAAAAATCAATATTCTTCAACATTTGTTAACAAAATTCAAAAAAATAAATCCAGCGCTTTCATTGAATTTACAGTCTATTCATTCTAGTTGGTAAAAGGTTTATTTTTTAAAAGCACGAATTGCTAAAAATTCGATTTTCTGTTTTATTAATTAACGAGAATTAATTTTAAAAAACTTTTTTAAATGAGAAAGTGGAAAAATTATATGTATATATATATAAAATAAATTTATATATATAAATATATTCATTGGAATTTTACACAAAATTTATATGAGATTGAAAATCCATTTAACGAATCCATTCAGCGCCCAGAGTGCGAAATTGTATCAGTGAGCGGAAAGGAGGGGAGTTATCGCTGTATTGGTGCGTCATAAGGGAAATGCAGCAGCGCACTCTCACAAATATAAAATGGCGAAGAGTGGGGTCCCACGTGTGTTGTGCAAAGTGTTAAACATCCGAAAAATAGTAGTATTATCATTATAACGTAGAGACACAAGTACTAATTATTATTTCCACATTAAGATAATTAATAATGACGTAGAGGCGCTGTATATGGTGGGGTCTACTACGTCATTCAAGAGAATATTTAACCTTGTCAACCGATCAGTCCCATTCCAGTAGCCGAAGACTGGAACAATAATCAACAATCGATGGATAACCTAACGCAACAGGTTTGTCATCAATCATTTGCGCTAAGTATTTCTCATCTTTCTGTTAAAATAGCAAAAGGGTAATGTTATCTGTGAGAGTAAAAAAATGAAGAAATGGGGGAGTTTCTTTGTCATCTTTCAAGTTTTTCAACTTTCACAGTGTAGAGCCGCCATAAGAATTCGATTCATCAATGGAATTTTTAACGTCTACTCAATAGAGTCGTGAAGGTAGTTGTATTTGAGTGGAAAATCGAATCATTTTTAATATTTTTTTAAATGAGAAAGTTAACAATTAAATTTTCGATGATCATACGTAAAATTTTTCATTACTTTCTTTGTCTTTAAATTAATTAGTACCAATGATCTGAAAATGTAAACGAATATGAAGATTTTACATCCCTTTGATCTCATTTCAATGGAACCGAAGAAGAAAATTGCAAAAAGAGATTCATCATCATCAATCAGTGTCAATAAAATGAAAAAATCTATATTTCTGTCTTTTCGAAATTTTTCAAATAACATTTTCAATTTCTGTGATCGTATTGCGTTCAGAGTGAATAGGGAAAGTGTAGTGAAAAACCCCAAATAAATTAAAAAATTGATTGTTGAATGTCTAGGAAATTTTTTTAAAATTGATATATTTTTTCGAATAATGAACCAATACCCATAAATTCAATTCTCACCCTCACATTTTCATAGAATACATTTAAAAATAGCAAAAAATTTAAATCGGCGACGAAAACTTTTCCGATTATTATTACGCAATGTAATATAATAATAATAATGAATTTTCTCTCTGAATAAAAAAAAAGACTGATTTTTGTTAAAAGACGAACTTAAAATATAGCAAAGGATCCATCTCCAAGTGGTCTCTACTCACTAAATGATAAAATTTCGACTTCTTCATTTCCCCGATAATCCATGATCCTAATTAGATAACAATAAATTTATGTCTATGTAGGAGCGCGCCCGCGCTGGGAGATATTGGATGCTTACACTGATACTGCTAATAATAGGGGTGTTCGTGGTGCTGATCATCTCAGCCGTATTCGTATGGATACCCGGAATATTCATATCGCTTTTAACAATTATAGTTTTTGTAAGCCTATGGGCGTTCATCTGGACCTCAAAAGAGAATCCAGAGTGTCAGCCTTCACATGTTGCAACATCTACAGATGCACCAAGAACCATAGTGCAGAGAACAACTGAAGTATCAAGAACGCAGTTACCAAGAACAGAAATTCCAATGGATATACGACGAGAATGGTCGCGAGATCAAGACAGTTCTCTGGCTTCTCGTCAAAATGTCAGTACCCCACGATCCCATCCCGATCAAATCAACACGATATATATTCCCACAATGAACATTTTGTTTCTATTCCAGGGAGCGGTAGCCTCAGCCCCGCCAGAATCACGGCCGACAGATCCACCACCTTCCTATGCAACAGTGGTTGGAGCAGAGAATGGTTTACTAGAAGGAGGTATTCAACCACCAGGCTGGAGATTAGCAAGCTTACTAGACGCAGTAGAAACCATTGTAGAAATATACGACAATATAAACGACAATATAAACGACGATTCATAGGATCAATCACTGCCATCACTAATTTCCCACATCACAGAGATGCAAAGACTGCAATAATTATTGATAATGCGAAGACAGGACTCAATATTCATCCGTCATATGTCATTTAAAGAATAATTTTACTTTTTGAATTGTCACTCATCAATGCAAAGACATGACTCAATGTTCATCCGTGATCTGTTATGGAAAGAATAAATTTAATACCAGAAGAATTCCACAATGACTTCTCTATAGGATCAATCACTACCATAACCCATTTCCCATATCAATCCTGAAGATGTAAAGACATGTTCTATGTTGGCCGTTCAACTTCTAGGTTTTACGGGCCGCTGTCCCTTTTAATCGGCACATTCTGTTTATTAAAAGGTAGATAATATAGAAAAAATGGGCTGTTGTCCCTCTTAATTAGGATGTTTTCTTCGATAGTGGGAGTCGATTGTAAAGATTATAAAATAGAAACAGTCAACGGATTTTGAATTTCTGTTGAAAATTTTCTCTTGATATTCTTTCTATTAGAATTATTGGGCACAAATTTTCTATTTTTTTTCTGCTAGATTTTGTTTCATTTTGCATTAGAGAAGCCGAGTGAAAAAAACTTGGAAAATTGACTCCCAAGCATTCTTATAGAAAAATCTCAAAAGAAAATTCCAAACAGAAATTCGAAATCTATTGACTTTTTCTTATCGAATATCCAATAGAATTAGCGCAAAAAAATAGAATTTTTCATTAGAATTCCAATAAAAATCCTCTAGAAAAGTCATAGAATTCCTATAGAATTGTCTAGAGAATTCGTTAGGTTTTCAACGAATTTTTTCACGCGTGAGCCCATTAGCTTAGTAGCTATACAGAATTATTGAACGAATTCTTTATATGATCAATCACTGCCCCTACCAATTTCGCTATTGATGACGTCAAAGGCACCTGAAGTCCTCAATGCCAGATTTTACAACAATCATCATGCCTCAATTTTCCACTCAAACATTCTAATAATTAATCCAGTTCGTAACAGCTCCCTCCCTCAACGATTATATAAAATATGCAGGACTGTTGAATACTAAATTATCCCATATTTTCATTGAAATAAAAACAAGAACACATATGAATTATATATAACCCATTGAACTCTGATAAAAAAAAAATAAGCTGGAAAAATGCTCTCTATGCCCCGAGGAATTCACTCCAGCTATATTACATTGTGCAATAGTGTCCTGAGGCTAGGTGACATCGAGAGAGAACACGATTTCCAACTGGACCGAACAGTCCTCAACAGTCGTTGGCAATTGTTAAATTCATATCACTCATACCAGCAATAAAACTTGTATTTTTTTTCCACGACCTCTAGTTTTTCTTAATTCCCACCGGTCTCATTAAGATCTAATAGATTGAATATACCTATCAATATTCATGGCTCAAGGTGTCCACACACAACTATAAAAATGATGATAAATTGGTGGGGAAATTGTGGAAAAAGCTTAATATGCTCAGGGCGTTTGTTTCAGGGGACAGAGTAAACTACCAGTGATCGTTACCACGCCTATTTTTATCATTTTTTTTTTACTTCGCTATTCACCGGTCAACTACCGCGGTAGATCACTCATGAGGACCTTTTGTGGTATAAATACCTCGCCGTTTATGCTGGATCGTTCAGTGTGTAAACTGAGATCCTTTGGAGAAGTTATTCCCACTGTTATTTCGGTTGAGTATCTGTGATTCATCATGATGCTGAAGGTAATGTGGGCTATATCTAAACCCTTCGCGATATCTAATCAATGAAATGTGACGTTTCTTTGATTTTTTTGGGAAATTAATTGAATTTTGATGGTGAGTTTTTTTATCTCGGGAAATTGTCGTTTTATGAAAAAATATGTTTATACCTCTTTTATTTTCAAATTTTTTTTTTTAAAGAGATTGGAAATGTCTTTTTTGTTTCTTACACTTTGTAAAATCCTCGGGGAAGAAAAGAGAAAATGTCAAAGACAGATTTGAAGGGAATTGTTTGTTCTGAAAGAGGAGACAATTCCCCTAAAATTACTTATTGTCGAGGTATTGCGATATTGTTAAAAAATTTCTAAAACTCATTCTATGGATGATTGATTCTAAGAAATTAGAAAAGAATGGAAAAATAGAAAGATGGAAGGGCGCGACATTCTTCAAGTTGAGCATGTCATGTTGAATGACAATATACTTCTCTATAAAATTGATTTTTCCCTAAAATTACTTGTTATCGATTTCCCATTCAAAATTTAATTCCCCAAAAATCTACAAACTATTTCCTCATTAAAATATTAAACCGAGACTAGCGGAATATTCGCCGATGGAAAATTCAATATAGACGATTTTTGAAAGTTTTAAAATATTTGACTTCATATTTAAACACCTCTAGATTCGCCTAAATCGAATCTTCCGCTGGCGAATCATTCACCAACCCATGTTCATTATTTATAAATGAAATAGACAAAATGCGCCAAATGTATGCGCTGACATGCGCTTATACAGGATAGAATCATTCAAATATTTCCTCTTTTTCAAATATTTCCCCCCGGGTACCCCAGATTTTTCTCTGAACATTGGATTCAGTATAATTTAACACATTACCTTCTATTTTTATTTCTATTCTTAGAGTCTTCTAGTAGGTGAATTATCAATTTGAACTGAAATTTCATAAAATCCCATGTATAAGGAAAAATTAGTTTATTCATTTCTGCCGAGACTATTGCGATTTTTTTTAACGTTTAGAAAATTTAGTTTTATATGTTCTGCTGTCGCCGAAAAAATTACAGAATTTTCTTTGACCATGAAAAAAAACCCATTCACCGACAATTTACCGAGACTGGCTAAAGATCCTTAATAACACTGATGTTGTTCTAAAATGACTTGTTATCGATTTCCCATTAATCAAACTTCAATTCCCCAAAAAATCTCTATTCACTCATGAAAAAGTGATCATTGGTGTAAATATACCGACTTTTGAATCGCCAACACCAAAAATTGTTGAGAGGAATCGAAAAATCACTTCGAAAAATAAACTCCCTGTTTCCATCCAGATATTAACGTACGCGAGTTTCATCGTAGCAGCGAACGCCTACCTGAGCCATCAGCTTCCAGGACCAATTCCCCACTCTCCCTACTACAATCACAATGCACTGGCCAGTCATTACGGATATCACGGAGGCTATCTCGGTAGCAACTACAACCACATTCTCCCGCATCCCGCGCCCGCAGCGAATCCCTGGCTAGTTTCCCCAGGAGTTCACGCCAACAACGTGAACCCCCATCAGTACCTGCACGGAGGACTGGTCCGACCGCACGCAGCGGTCCCGAATTACGCACACTCGACGGCCCTAGCTCCAGCCCAACCCGTTGCCCACAACAATCACGTTGTACCACCGTCTGTGCAAGTGGTGAATCAACCGGCACCGGTGCGCCCCATAAACTATCAACATCGGCCCGTCATTCCTCCAGTTT
Organism: Diachasma alloeum; assembly: GCF_001412515.2. Lineage (NCBI taxonomy): Eukaryota > Metazoa > Arthropoda > Insecta > Hymenoptera > Braconidae > Diachasma > Diachasma alloeum. The sequence continues at coordinate 959,601 of NW_021680478.1, forward strand.
TCTCCCATCACACGAGCATGTTTGAACACAATGGCTATCAAAATCACGGCAACTGGGCCTGGTAAATCCCTCGCCTCCACATAATCATCGAGATTTTGTATTTAAATACGTGGTATCGCATAGGTTTTAATTGTTATTATGAAATTTAATAAATTTTATTAACTCACAGGACTGTTGTTGGGTATGATTATCTCCTTGAACCCCTTTCACTTGTGAATATTTTTAATAAGTACGTAGGACTGATACACCTACTTCAATCGGAATCGAAATCGAAATTGGAGAAGAGATTTCGAAATTTTTGTTGATGGGGAAATTAAATTTGAGAATTTTAGGGGAAAATTTTGAAAAAAATTTTTGCAGCTGCAGAAATTTTCGACAAAAAAGGGCTTTCGACTCATTATCGATTTTTAATTTTGGAATTAAATACGTGGTATCGCATAGATTTTAATTGTTATTGTGAAATTTAATAAATTTTATCAACTCACAGGACTGTTGTTGGGTATGATTATCTCCTTGAACCCGTTTCACTTGTGAATATTTTTAATAAGTACATAGGACTGATACACCTACTTCAATTGAAATCGAAATTGGAGAAGAGATTTCGAAATTTTTGTTGATGGGGAAATTAAATTTGAGAATTTTAGGGGAAAATTTTGAAAAAAATTTTTGCAGCTGCAGAAATTTTCGACAAAAAAGGGCTTTCGACTCATTATCGATTTTTAATTTTGGAATTAAATACGTGGTATCGCATAGATTTTAATTGTTATTGTGAAATTTAATAAATTTTATCAACTCACAGGACTGTTGTTGGGTATGATTATTTCCTTGAATCCCTTTCACTTGCAAATATTTTTAATAAGTACATAGGACTGATACACCTACTTCAATCGAAATCGAAATTGAAGAAGAGATTTCGAAATTTTTGTTGATGGGGAAATTTAACTTGAGAATTTTAGGGGAAAAGTTTGAAAATTAGTTCTGCAGCTGCGGCAATTGTCAACAAAAAAGGGGTTTCGACTCATGACCAATTTGTAATTTTGCAATTAAATATGTGGTATCCTATAGGTGTTAATTGTTATTGTGAAATTTAATAAATTTCATCAACTCACCAGACTGTTGTTGTTGTTGTTGGGTATGATTATCTCCGTGAACACTTTCCCTGGCACACATTTTTGATAATCACACAGCACTGATACACGCACTTGAGTGGAAATCAAATTGGTACAGAAGAGATTTCGAAATTTTCATTAATTGAGAATTTAAATTTGCGAATTTTAGAGGAAAATTCCGAAAGAGATTTTTACAGCTGCGGAAATTTTGGACAAAAGAGGGCTTTCGATATTCTACAGCAGAAGCACTCATTATCGAAACAATTGAAAGTCAAGGAGATGACTTTCAATTTACTTGAGTGTTTGATAAATTTAAATTAATAATAAATTACATTAATAATAACGATAAAATTGAATTTACTCGAAATTTCTGTTGTATGTGATTTTTCTCAGAAACTAATGATTAAAAAAAAAACAGTTTTGGAATTTACTCATAAAACTCCATTATTAATATAATTAATTCAATATCAACGAGATGTAAAAATCGACCGATCTCTTCTGTTCCGTTTCACCACTTCCGTCCCGAATTAAATTACCTACATCCACTGAACGACTAATTAACACACTTCTCCACTTCAACAACAACCAGTTCTCGACGATGAACCGTTGCATTCGAATCACACATCTTCAGCTCAACAAAAGCCCCACCTAGAACAAAAAAAGCAGTGTTTCAATTTCAATTTTCGTTGAATGAATCTCGTAAAAAAATTGCTAAGAAAGAAAAGAGTGGACTCTCTCACAACAGAGATGTCAGACAAGATGCGAATGTTTTTTGGGGCCCGAGCGCCCGAGTGGAAGAGCGCATCACGAAATATAGTGCAGATGATTCAAAGGATGCTTTTCCAACCAGGGGAGACTCCTAGACTCCACGGGACAATGTCACAACTCTGGTTTCAGAGTTGGAAACCAAAATCATCCATAGGAGCATTTGCACGCCACTCTCGACCCGCTCTTGCAGTCGGGCCTCAAAAAACATTCATATCTTGTCTGACATCTCTGACAGAGATCCCCAATCACAATCCCCACCCCAAGGGCCCCCAACTCATTACAAACAAAATAAAATTCTACAAAACATACCCACCAAAACCCCAAATGAACAATTGTCATCCTCAATCAAATAACTTCCCTGTCCGCGAATCTACTGACCCCCAAACCAATAACCCCATTACAACAATAACTGAAGACCCTCCCAAATCATAAAAATCAACCCACTCAACCCCAAAAATCCAGCAAAGTCCCCCCAAAATTCCCCTCCCGAACCCCATTTCCCAAATCCCAACGTTCCCTCTCATTCAAAACAACCAAGAACCCCATCCCGTCGGCTTGGCCCCCATCGAGACCTGCGCAATCCCGCACCGCAGTCACTAACACAACCTCACAATTATCGACAACAATGCGCACACGTTTGTCCCCCCGATAACACACAAACACTCGAAATATCCCCTCAACATTCACCAGTCCCTCACTCGCCGGACGGACTGCGCACACTGAGCGACATTCGTCGCACGATGGCGCAACATGTTGGCCGAACGCTCAAACCGGCTACCCTAATTCTCATTATTTTCACATATTTCCACGTAACCACGGGCATAAACATTACCCCAAGGACTCCCCAATTCGTTCCCAAAATCACTTCGATAAAACAAATTCCAAGTGATAAATTATCAAACTCAAGTGATACCACCGAATCATCGGTAACAAGTGATAACAAACTAGTGCTAGTGACTGGTCAACACCTCGCGAATCTCAATAACTTTCACTGGTCAAACGATGAAAATACCTGCAACAATGACAGCAACCCCCTGACCCTAGTGGACTTGCGAACTTCACCGAAAGGACGTGACATTGCGACATACAAATTATCATCCAACGATAAATTTGAGGTTACAAGTGTCTATTTCTGTGTGGGAAGTGTCGACGAGTCCCATACGACGTCATGGACTAATCTTGGCAGCGAATTTTCCCTCAAAATGTGAGTTCTTTATTTATAAAATTCTATTTTTCAATTTCATTTTCACCAGTCATTTTGCTTAATTATCATTCGTTGCACAATTGTGTGATTCGTTTTTCCTCGTTCCCAGGTGACGAGTCACCAGGTAATTGCTCATTTTCTCTTTTCTTTGTTATTTTTATTCATGGGAGAGGGTAAAACCAACTCCATTCAATCGTTAATAACTGGGGATTCGCAGAGTGAAACTGATTAATTTTTTTTTTCCTTTCAAAGTGATTTTTTAAACTTCAAAATGAGAGCGGTTTCATCCGAATGGAATCGTTGGGTCCGGAGATATCGATGATTCAAGAGGACTCCTCCACCTCAGATTTCTCCGTTCCTTTCTTTGTTTTATTTCTCATCTGATAATAAGCATTGATAGGGAATTTCATCGCACAGCGGAGTTAATTCATTTGGAGCAAAAAAATATTTTCGGTTAAAATGAGCGTAACGCACGCATGGCCTAACGTCTTTGAATATAAAAATAGATATTGCCCTACATCTGACGATGTTTCACTACTTACGGATTAATGTAACTGTGGCTTTACGATTTATAATAAATTTTGTAACGTTGATTCGTTGGATGAAACATTGTTGGAACGATAAGTCGATGAAAGAGTAGACGCTCGGATTCAGCTTTGTGCACGGGGTTTATTCTGTCGAGGTGTTAATTGGGCATTTGCTTTCACATTTTTTAACGATGCCTGGAAACTATTTCATGTTTTGTCCATTTTAATCACATGTTTTTCCAATTTTATGTCGTTTGAAGATTTTATTGATGTCTTAAGAACTGGGGGAATATTGTTTTGTTTATTAATGAGAATATTCATGTCTATTTGTTGTATTGGAGTTGACTGTTATGATTGAATGAAATAGCAAAGCCTATTTTTAATTCTATTTCAATTCCAGAAGCAAAATAATAAAATACTATTTTAGTTTATTTTGTCGAGATATTAATCAAGCATTTGTTTTCACATTTTTCAATGATGGGTGAAAAATATTTCATCTTTTGCCTATTTTAACCACATGTTTTTTCCAGTTTTATGTCATTTAAAGATTTTATTGAAGTTTTTAGAGGCTGGAGGAATATTGTTTCGTTTATTAATTAAAATATTTATGTCTATTTGTTGTGTAGAAGTCGTGGAATCTAATACAATGTTATTTGATACGAATACATGATGACAAAGCCAATGACCTATTTGACCACTTCATTGAAATATCGAAATACCACAGACAATTGCTGTTTGATTCTATCAGAACGAGGAATGAAATAGCCAACGTCTACTCTATTTCAATTCCAGAAGCAAAATAACTCCCGATAATCCGAAATAACGAGCTTCAAATCATCGAATACTGTTTCTATTCGATTTTCATGAAGTAGTCAGCTCTGAATTTTTGAATGAAAGTAAATTACTGATCAAGTTCATTAGAACGAAATGACGATTAAATGAGCGATAGAAACTATCAATTTTGCAATTAAACCTGTCGTAGTGGAATTCAATGATTTTTCTTCTGTTCCATTTTATTTTTAGATTTTCCTCATGTTTCAAAGATCTGAGAAACTATGATGTGAATCATTAATTAAAATATTCATCAGTATTTCAATAGTTTCATTCAGAGAAAATGCCATTTTGTACGAATAATTGATGAGAATTATGTGAACTATTTTTACATTTCTGAAATATTTTGCAACTCTAAATTTATGACTGGAATAAATCACCCATCAGGCTCGTCACAATCCAACGAAAATACAATAGAATTCTCTGAATTTGCAATTCCACCTCTGTCTGATTTTATTCGTACTTTCAATCACATGTTTGTTCCCATTTTAATCGGGAATGAGTCATTAGTGTCTGGTACTCGTTATGTAGTTGGTAATACTAATGCGAGGGCTTGCTGTGTCACTGCAATGATAGCTGAGTGGCAACAAAATCATCGCATACTCTTTGTCTCGATGATCAATGCAGATTAAGGATATCCAAGTACTTTGGCTCGTTTTTCTCCATTGAAATGCTTTTCTACTTTTGTTGTCGAACACCAGAGCTTTCATTTGAGCCCCATTCAACCCTAACTTTCCGGAAATTTTACAATGATTTTATTACTTAAACTTTACAGATGTGAGGCTCACGTTTTTGAGTTTCTTAAAATGCCGCGAATCGAGGATTTTAATCAGACGGGTCAGGAAATAGTTTTATCGCCGTGTGGCATACAATATTTTATGTCTTTGGGCCCGAAAACCGCAATTTAACCGAGAAAATCGATGTTAGAATCGCGGTTTTACGGTCCTAGGGACATAAAATGATATTTTATGCCTCAAGTACCGAGAACCGCGTTCTAACCGAACAAAGTGAAATTAAAATTCGCAGTTTATCTGTGCTCGGGCCATAATATACTATTTTTTATGTGTCCAATACTGCGTCTTCGCCACTCGGAATAAAATAAAACATTGAGAAGGTTTGATGGGCGAAGATTTTGTCAATGGATTATTCGATTGAAATTCAGCATCACATTTTCCTTTTTCTCCCCTCTGGGTCTCCCCCTGGGCCTTCCTCTGGACTTTGGATTTTGCTGTTTCATTTGCTTTTCAATTAATCCATTGACAAAATCTTCGCCCGCCAAAGCTTCTCAATAATTTTCCATTCTACTGAATGGTGTGGTCTTGGATATCCTTAAGACGAGGGGGATTTATATCGGTTTGTTTGCAGAAAGGGCAGTCGTTTGCAACGAGACGTTGCGGACCCTCAGGTAGTTTCGCTGTCACCCTACACCGATGTCAATATCAATGGCCTGCGAGTGGAACATGCCGTCAAAGAGCCTTTCATTGCCCAGGACGGAATGCCCGAGATTTTGGCCGGGGGAGAAGCTACTTTACGACTATTTGGCAGTGGTCTCAAGAATGATACCAAAATCGTGTTTACGGATGAGAAGCCGCAGGAGGACAAGTCCTGCACTAGGATCAAATCGGATGAATTTCAAGTGCGTGAATGTTGAGAGCAGTTATTCTATTTTACGACATCAGTAATTAATTTTGTGTTCATTAGTTCACTCCATTAATATTTCATTGGTTTAATTGGGTCAAGAACAAATCGTTTTGGAGAGAAACTTGAGTAATTGATGAAGAATTAATTAATTAGTTTTGAAGCGGTCTGAAAAAATTTTATTTCTGTAGAAAAATTATTTCCTTTTGCTTATTTGTACTCCATGTTTTTTCAGGTTCATATTATTTGAAGATTTGATTGATGTTCTTTAGGGCTGGGGAAATATTGTTTGGTTTATTAATGAGAATATTCTATTTACAAATTGTTCGATTTTACCATTCATTTAATTGTGTCAAGAACGACAAGTTTCAGAGAAAAAATTGAAAAAACCGTTAGGTAGATGAGCAATTGATGAAGAATTAATGATGATTAATTAGAGTTATGAAGTGATAACACAGAACAATTTTAATTTGAAAAAAAACTCCAATTCACCATCCTAAAAATCATGTTTTTGGTTTAATAAGAGTTTGTAAAAAAAATTTTTAGGTTCAAAATGCGGACGAATTCACAGGGACTGTGGACGTAATACTGCCCATGGGGTCGCCCTTCTACATTTGCGTAAAACAAGTGAAAAACCGTGATGGAGGACAAACCGAGAAACGAGTATACTACAAGCATCAGGGAATGGAGAGTCATAAAGCAGTGAGTCGAGGATTTTGTCAATTATTCCTCCGTCCCAGAAATGGCACTGAGTTCGGCGTTATCTCGATGCTCGAGACTATCCGGATTGAGGCCGATAAATCTGGTGAAAATTATCGTGATAACTAATTAATTACATTTCTTCCAGATTCGTACGTATGAAAAAATGCTAGCACTCTGGCTGCAAATCACGATTATCCTCACGTGTCTGGCCTTCTCAGCGCTCTTCTCAGGGCTGAATTTGGGGCTTATGGCTATGGACAGGACTGAATTAAAGATTTTGTGTAATACTGGAACTGAAAAGGTTCGTCAAACTCAAAAAACCACTATTGAAGATAAACGAGTGAAATCAATCTCATTAAATCCTCAATATCCCCTGAACTAACGAAGCAATTTGCATGAATCAAGTTCATCTTTTAAGCTTGAAAAAAAATCTTCAAAATGAAAAAAATGTTGAATTTCACTCTGCCAATCCGGAGATATTCATCACTTTTTATTGATGATTTCCAGGAACGTAAATATGCAAGAACAATTCAACCAGTTAGAAATCATGGAAACTACTTGCTATGCTCTATTCTCTTCTCAAATGTCCTGGTAAATTCAATATTCACAATCTTATTGGACGATCTAACATCTGGAGAAGTTGCTATCGTATGCTCGACCTTGGCGATCGTGATTTTCGGTGAAATTTCCCCTCAAGTGAGTGTAAAAAAAAATGAAGCGATAAATACATCATATCACACGAATTAACGATTAACCTTGCAGGCATTTTGCAGTAGACACGGACTCTGCGTGGGTGCCAAAACAATTTACATAACAAAGCTCATGATGGTAATAACGTTTCCCCTGAGTTATCCCATAAGTAAATTCCTGGATTTCATGCTTGGTGAGGAAATTGGAAACGTTTACAACCGTGAGCGTCTCAAGGAGCTGGTTAAGGTAAATGTGACGACATTATGTCATTGAATTCATCAAAGTTAGGGGGAAGTCCTCGATTAGTTAGACGATTGACTTGAAACACTAGCTTTTTATCACGAGGAGACTTCCGCAAAACGATACCTTGGATTAGATTACCAAATACTGATTAGGATGACGTCATAGGATCATGCGATACCGAAAAATTTAGCAGAAGAATGTCAAGAGTTAATTGTACTTGAGTTTTCAAGAACGAAAAGCTAGAAGATTAACGTTCATCAATAGTTTTTAGTGAATTTCTTTACTGAATGGAGAAATTGCAATTTTTCTGCACAAAAATATTGAAAGAAATGGAAAATTAATTAATTAATTAATTAAGGGAAATATTAACTGTTTAATTAAACTAAAAAAGTCAATTTTTTTATTTTAAGAATTGTTTTTGCTGAATATCTGGAAATTGAAACGAAATATCAAAATTTCTGCAGATGATATTTTTTGTAGATCTTGATTAAAAAAAAAAGTTTTCACAAAATCAAGTTGAAAAATTCAAGTAATTTTTTTCCTTGCAAATATCTTTAAAAAATGGTGAACATGTTTTCGTTAATTTCTAGCAATTGAAAAATTTTCAAATACTGAAATTTCTCGTCATAAAAAAAATTCTTGAGTAATATGCACATTGAAAAACTTAAAAATGAGTTATTTATGTAAATAACTGGAAATTTTTGTAAAATACTAAAATTCCCTGCTACCAAACCTTGAAATCAACCAAATGAATGCCTCCAGGTGACAACTGGCTACAACGATCTCGAGAAAGACGAAGTGAACATAATAGCTGGAGCCCTTGAGCTCCGCAAGAAGACAGTTTCCGACGTGATGACCAAAATCGAGGATGTTTATATGCTGGATTACAACGCAATCCTCGACTTCGAGACAGTCTCCGAAATAATGAAATCAGGTAAATCCCCAAGACCGAGAGAATACTGAAACCCATCGTCTCGAATTTACGATAAGCCATCGACGAGAGTGATGCTTATCATCCCCATGCATTAAGCCCTTATCACAGAACAATACGCTACCCACTCGAGAAATTATCGATCAGTCAAGGTCTTTTGAAGGTGCTACTGACCTTATTTCGCATTTCAGGATTCTCAAGAATTCCTGTCTACGAGGGAGAGAGAAACAACATCGTGACAATGCTCTACATCAAGGATCTGGCATTCGTGGATCCTGACGACAATACTCCATTGAAGACATTGTGCCAATTCTACCAGAATCCCTGTTACTTTGTTTTCGAAGACGTCACCCTCGACGTTATGTTCAAGCAGTTCAAAGAAGGTAAAAAACATCTAAAAAAATGAATCGCACTAAATCGTGAATAACTTGAGAACGGCAGAGTGAAATTTCTCGCCTTTTCTTTCATTTCAAAGGTATTTTTTCAAGCTTGAAAACGAGCCCTGACTCATTCAAATCGTATCGTTGAGTCCGGTGATATTGGCGATTTAAGAAAATTCATTCAGCTTTTTTTTTTAATTAAATGTGAAATTATGTATTTTATCGCTCAGGGCACAAGGGCCACATGGCATTCGTGCAGAGAGTCAACAACGAAGGTGAAGGTGATCCATTCTACGAAGTAACTGGCCTGGTAACCCTGGAGGACGTGATAGAGGAGTTGATTCAAGCTGAAATAATGGACGAGACAGACGTATTCAGTAAGTCAATAATCTGCATATCATCCTGACCCACATACCACCGATAGAATAACCGATAATTATCTCAATGTTAAACAGCTGATAATCGAAGTAAACGAAAGAGATTAAACAATCGTCCGATGATGCCGGACTTCACTGTATTCGCTGAGAAGAAGGAGAACCAGAGAATTCACATCTCTCCACAATTGACATTGGCAATGTTTCAATATTTATCAACGAGTGAGTGAATCTCGTCTTTTTGCATCGAAACATTATCTAACTTAATCAATCTATTTCTAGCTGTGGATCCATTCAAACCTGACACGATATCGGAAACAATTCTCCGTCGATTACTCAAGCAAGATATCATTTATCACATCAAAGTTAAGTCTCGTGAGAAGGCACGCAATGATCCAGGGGCTATAATATACCAGCAGGGCAAAGCTGTTGATTACTTTGTCCTGATTCTTGAGGGGCGTGTGGAGGTGACCGTTGGAAAGGAAAATCTCATTTTTGAAAGTGGACCATTTACTTATTTCGGGTGTCAAGCACTCAGTCCTAATTTTGCTGTTGGTGAGTCATTTATTTCTGTAAATAGCGATGTGTCCTGGAGGAAAGGATGTACTGTGGTGGAGGGAAATTGATACTTCAAGGAGTCTTGAGCTGTCATTTGCAGGAGAATGACATTGATTTTCGTCTAAAGGGAAGATAATGAAAGTTTATATTTCGTTGAGAATTCAATGAAATTATGAATTTTTAGGGAGCAGGAAGATGAGAATTCCTAAACTTTCTTGAATTTTTAATAAAAATATGAATATTCATTACAAAATAACGCTCAATTTTCAATCAGTTGTATGTTCAATGACATATTCCCCTGAAATTTCCTGATTTCTATTAATTTTCATGCAATAATTGAATTGAAATTTACAGTTTCCATTGATTTTTCAACGAATTTTCAATTATCAACGACGAAATAATTTGAAATTTCATCCAAAAATGTTCAACAGTGTATTACGAGAAAATTATTCAAAAATACGTACTTTAGAAATACAATTCTGACAATATAATAATTATCATTATTTATTTGTCAATCCATTCAACAGTAATTAATTCCTCTCTGCGGAGCTACGTATTTTTGAATAATTCCCTACAGATACTTTTTTTCTCCAAGGACACATCGATATGTCAACATTTCCCCCATGAAATCATCATCAGCTCAATCAATCAATTAGCCTCGAATGTTTCAGTGACGGAGTCCCCAACAACGACAAATCCCCAAAGTCTGGGAAGTATCCAATCGATAAATTTGGATGCCATACTGCGTCACACATTTGTGCCAGACTACACAGTGCGTGCAATAACCGAAGTCTTCTACGTTAAAGTCAAGAGATCACTGTATCTAGCAGCTAAAAGAGCTACGCTATTGGAGAGAAGCCAGAAAGATCCGTCGCCGAGTCAGGATCAGTTTGACGATGAAGTTGAGAAGTTACTTCATTCATTGGATGAGGACGATCACAGTATGCCAACGACACCCAGTAATGAACGTAGACATCATCACAGAGTCAATGATGCACGTCAACAGCAGTCACCAGTGCGGAGTGCAACTGCCCCAACGTCACCTCTACCAGTTAGTGCGAGTCCAATGACTAATTCAAAGTTTGTACCGAGGAACGGGCCTAATGGGCAGTTGAAGAATTCACCTGTGAAGGTTTGACTTTTTTTTTCTTCTGGTTCAGTTTTGGAAATTAATCTGTCAATGATATATTGCGAAATATAACTTTTTTTTCAAACATTCTCTTTTTTTGAATGAATAATTCAAATTGTTTAATTCTAATCAATTTCTGATGGAATTTTGACTAAAATGAAAAATCAAATTGAGATTTTATAAATTGAATAATCAAATTATTGCAAATTTTTAGTAACCTAGGGTCAAATGGAGCTTAGAAAAATTTATGATGCTGAGAAAAACAAATAGCCAAATCATGTTAAAGATATCCAAAAATCATTTACAATTTAGCGTAGATTCAACTATTTTTAATCATAACTATCAATTAAGTTGCGTGAAGAAAATTTGGAAAAACTCATGAATATTCAGATTGCAAAAAATCATGAAATTCAGAACTGCAAAGGTTAAATGATAAAATCATTGTAAAATAACTTTGTCATTTAAACTATGATTTTCATTTAATTATTCACTTAATCATTATTATTTTAATTATTGAAAAAACAGCCAAAGTCCTTGGATATCCTTAATGTCCCCAAGAAATAAATGCACAATTTTTTTAAAATTTTCTTTTAATTTCCCGTTTATTCGGGTAAGACCCTACGGTAATTAAAAAATTCTGCAATTGAAAACTGTACTCCTTTAAAACCTGTAATCCATTAAAAACTCCACTGAAACGTCAAAAAGACTTCAAAATCGATTCCCATATTTGAAAAATCATCTCAATGTCAAATTCCTCATTATTAGACGAAAAACGACGAAAAACGCCTCCACAAAAATTCTAAAATGACGCTCTTCGTCTTTCAGATCGAAGAAATTCCAATGAATCCCCCCGAAGGTCAGAAACTAGACCTTGACGCGGAAATAGCATCACGTCAAGCTGAAGCAGCTCGTTTACCCACGAAAAAATCATCAGTGGACGAGGAAGAGCGTGAGAATCTTCTCTCAAAGCACATTGACTCTTAACGCTTGCAAAATGGCCGTGCGAGTAACATCGTCACGGCTAACGAGGTAACAACGAATAGTTGCTGCAGCCCAAGTTCAAACAGTATCAATCAAACAACGTGACATTTCATACTTATTGCTGTAGCCTTAAGAACGGATCAGATACTTAATTAGTAACATATTAGCTGTTTCGTTTGAATGTTAATTGAGACAGTGCTGAATTCGTTTGCTACATTTTACCAATCGAATTGAATTTTTACTTTAGATCTCCTGCTCAGGGAACTGATGCCAAATTCACCTAAATTTCCATTTCAATTTAATTCGTTAGGTCGAGTCAATTGAGTTTTTCTAGCAGAAGCAACAAAAAAAAACAAAAAAATCTTGAAAACCTGTCACAGATTATTTTACAGAGACAACACGATGATGTTTCTTTGTCACTTGTACATACCATTCCAATTTTTATCATTTACCATGAAAAGTATTTCAAATGAAAATTAAACCACCACCTTACGATGCGTTTATGATACATGTGACACAAATACTCAGCCAATCAAAGGTTTAACCACTTAGTTTTAAATGAGCAAGTCTAAAGAATTCTCAAGGGGATTAGAGTCAAATTTCATGATGAAAAATGTTGAGTACGATTGCCTAATATTAATAATCTTTTATATAATGTTCGTTAGTCCTGTTTAATCATGTTTATTCGTTGAATGTTTACCTCTGTCGTATAGATTCCGAGTGCCTGCTTACTTCTCAAATCATGTTTTCAAGGGGATTGGGGGGGTGGGGCGGGGGGGGGGGGATAANGGGGGGGGGGGGGGGGGGGGGGGGGATAATTATGAGATACCTTGGGTAGAAAATGCCATCGAATTAGACCTAGCTTGGCGGTTGTATCCAGTGTATTTGGATACCTCCGAGTAACACATTATTTTTTATACCAGAAAGAAAGGGAAAATTGTGAGTATCTCATTGGACAAACAATCCACTAACATCGAACAAGCTGTAGAATGTATTAATCATTCAACTGCATGAATTTTTATTGCATATGAAAATTGAGTGAAGAATATCAGACCCTTATTTTACCATTTTCATACACTGAGAAAAAAAATTATTTTTGCGAAATATTCATTTACTTGAGAGAAGTATTTATTTTTTCAAAATCATATTTCTCCAATCGAGTCATTCCCAGGCGAGCCTGATTAGGTTTCAGTTATAAAAATCATGGTGCTCCAAAGGATGATTATGTTCCACATGACTTTGGAGGGATGTCTCTAATGATTATTCATTTTTCCTAAATTTCGTATTTTCTAGAGAGAAGAATTTTCATCAATTTTTTAATGTTGATAATTATTTAAGGAGTTCACTCAAAGTCATAACTAACGGGTTCATCTTCTAGAGCAATATAATTGACATAATTGAAACCTAATGAGAATTGCCTGAGAATGGCTCGAATTGAGAAATACGGCATTGAAAAAATTAATTCTTCCCTCAGGTAAATAGATATTTGGCAAAAATGATTTTTTTTCTCAATGTAAATAATAAAAGATTCTTCGTTACTCAGAAAAATAAAAAAAATACGTATCCAATATTCTTCCTCAAATTTTCATATTTCATAGAACAAAAACCCCATCATTCGTGTTTTCACATAAATCCTGTCGTATCACGAATTCAAAATTGTTATTCCTCATTGACAATTTAGTTATTTATTTAGTAATACCGCAGACAATAAGACGATAGTTATCAGTGATGAAGAATTCTTGGAAATAATAGTAGCTACTATTCCTGTTTGTTCGAGTTTCATAGAAGAATCATTTTTAATGAATGCACGCAAGAGTCAGTATGTGATCCATGACGTATAAAAAAATTGAGAGGACATGATTGTTAGAAGGTGCCTATTTGTACGATGAGTATCGGTGCTTCGATGGAATTAATGAGTTTTGTTATGAAAGTGTAGTATTCTCGATTAATCACAGCTGTAGCTACATATTTTCAAGTTTCATTAACAATCAGAAAAGTTCCACAGGAACACATGTTCCCTGGCAAGTTCAATCAAACAAATGCGTATCATTTATCGAGAGTATGTTAGTGGTTTGCGAACATGTTAAACTTAATAGTTATCTACGTATAGAATATAAACACAAATATATATGAATTTATATTGATGAAGTATGGTGATGTTGAGTTATGTGTTCGGTACAGAAGAATAATTAAATGAGAAAGATACTTGTAAACGTAAATAGTTTCGATTGTAATGAACAAACTCTAAGTCAAATTTGCATTTCATTTAATATTGAGAGATATTTCAGCATAAAAGTATAGTTAAACTGTTGTACTTATTGAGAGTCAAAAACAAGGTGAATTTGATTTGATTAAAGCATATCTCAGAAACTATTTGATTTGTTATTTGTCAATCAATTATTTAATCCTTTAAATCCTTTTAATCACTTTATCCTTTCATTTTGATGAAGGATGGTGATGTAGTTATGTGTTCCGTACAGAAAAATAATCACATGAGACAGATACTTGTAAACGTAAATAGTTACGATTGTAATGAACAAACTCCAAGTCAAATTTTCATTTCATTTAATATTGAGGATTAGAAACAAAGTGAATTTAATTTTATTAGATCACATCTCATAAATTATTTGTCTGTTTTATTCATAAATTAGTCATTTAATCCAGACATTACTTCATTAAACTCTTAATCACTCCATCTATGGATTAATTACCCTCAAATCCAATTTTCCTATTGACTTGATTCCCAGAGCCGGAAGCATAAATAGAGGAAGAATAGTGGTGATGTTGTCCACCTGTTACGAAATCCCAGAGCATTTGGACATTTCTGGATACTTGTGAAAATAATGAATGTGCGATTCCCGTTAAACATGTAGAAACAGTGAGGATGAGTAATTGAGTCAGACTAGAAATCATTCTTGAGACGAAAAACATTGAAACTCCCACTGCTTCTCACCCATGCAGACGTCAAAGTGCTTGACGGATCATCCTGAGTGATATGCAAGTCAGTTGGAAACATGCGCTACGGAGTGTCTGTGCTTTTTGCAGAGCGAGTGATTCACGAATTATTGTTGAATATGATATAGATACGAATAAGCGTGACCCTGTGTTTTTTATCCGCCGCAAGTAACACCTGCGATGATTTTCTCAAAGTAATTGTGGATAATTGATTTATTTGTCGATTAAAAGGTAAATGAATCGAGTCGTGAAGCCCAACAATTTCTGGTTGAATATCCAATGATGATTGATAATTTTTAAAATCATGCGTTCGAACAATTTGACTCCTGCGATGATTTACTTCAAGAAATTATGGATAATTGACTTATTTGTCGATTGAAAGATAAATGAATCGAGTCATGAAGCCAAACGATTTCTGATTAAATATCCAATGATGATTGATAATTTTTGAAGTCATGCCTTCGCACCAATTTAATCAAGTGTTATAGTTCCCGAATTTCCCTCGTTGTTGACGGAATAAAAAGCTCGTAAACATTACCTATTTTCACGCGTCGGTAAATCACAGAGCCGCAGTTTAGCGAACAATAATCTGCTGGTCACGGTTTACATCCGGCATTCGAGTTGATGTAATTATAGTGTTGAAGAATATTCTTAATTTTAGTTACAGACCTGTCAATTTTTAAACTTCAATCGACTTTGAGATCGAATTTCTCGTTAATTTTGTATCTGTGGACTGACTTTTTAAATCATCAACAAATGCGGATATTTCAATGATGACTTCATTTTTTGTAATTTTTTGCGAAAATGAAACATTTAACTGAACAGAATTTTCAGGTATTCACAAAGTTTCCACGGAATTTATTGTTTTTAAATTCAAATTCAAAAGTACTTCAAGAATTTTACTTGGAATTTCACCTGAAAATAGCCATCAACGTATTCATTCATTAATACATTAATTCCATTCAATTTTTATGTCATCCACAATTGTTTTAGAGAACCAAATGTAGAAGGATAAAAATGAATACTTCATATTTGTTCGGAAGAGATCAACAGTGGGGGCCCCGATACTATTTCTCATACTACAGTGAATTTGGAGAGCGCGGAGATGTCAGCAAATTTGAAGTAAGCCAAAAATTTCCCAACTGACATTGAGAGAAAAAATTAGTTGCCGAAAAATCATAGGGGAGGATGGGGTGAAATGAACACGTTTGATTTTTAAAAAAATATTAATAACTCGCCAACATCTTTATCTTACCATATTGATCTCAGTCATGGCTTATGACGAAAGGGAAGAATTGTACTTTCTATTTACTAAAAATAAATAATTCCATCTCACCAACAATTCAATAAGTTCTTGACATTTTAAAAAAGTCACAAGTGTCCATTTTACCCCACCCTCCCTGACGTCTTCCTGAAGAGATCTTTTGTCGCGTTGAATCAATTTACTTGTGGACAAACAAAAGTTTCCACCAAAAAATCTGTTCCACTCCATCAAATATTCTCACGTGGAACATATATTTTTCATTTGACAATATACCAGAAATCCAAATGTTCGAGACAAACTAACAACTTCCTGCGCTGGTTCCTGAACCCGAAGTTGATTGCCCTATCACAGCGATAAGAAATATCCGGAAGTGGCTGAATTTACAACAATCGAAAAATTAATTTCCTCAATTTTGTCAAAGTGAATTCTAGAAATGAACAACTGAGACTGAATCCTCAACGATTACAGGTCACCGTACTGTCCCTCATATTCATCACAGCGATTGGCACAAATGTAGGCATAATAGTATGCATTATCCACTATAAGGAAATGCAAACGCCGACAAATCGTTGTCTGGTTAATTTAGCTGTTGCCGATCTATTATTTGCCGTTGGCATTCCGGCTGTTGCATACACCAGACTCACCCAGTCATGGAGTTTAGGAGAAACAATGTGTAAATTTCTCCCCTATTCGCAGGTATAAACTCATAAATTATAAATCCACAGTTTGATGAAAATGTGTGAAAAATGATGAAAATACCCGTTAGCATTTTCAATCTCTTCATCGATTTTCAGCTCGTCTGTGGATTCGTATTACTGTGGACCTTAACATTGATATCAATAGACAGATACAGATGTTTGGCAGTCTCACCGTACAGAAGTGTACTATCAAAATCCCGGGTTTATGTGGCTAGCGCTATAACTTGGGCAACGGGAGTTACGTTATTTCTTCCAGTGGCTCTTTGGTTCACAACTCTAGTGAGTTCATTAGTAAAAATATTAACGACCCATCAAAACACAGATTTCACACGACTTTTTAATCATCACGAGTAAAAATTGCGAGAGTGGAAAAATCGGAAAAATGAATAGAATTTCGATATTCTGGTGAATAATAACATAGTGTGGCGGATTTGTTCTTTTCCATCTCAATTACCTTCATTTACCCTTTTGGAAATTGATGTCGATTTTTTTCACGATTGGAGGGGCTAGAAAAACTATCCCTCAATTTTTTTTTGATTTTTTCGACAGCTCATTTCGGAGATGTGATTTTTTTTTTCACTTCTTTCAATAACTCGGGTTCTATTTAGCCGATTTTTATTTATGACGGCTCAAAATACTTGCTTTGATTACAAGAGTTACTGAAAAAGACACAGAAAAATAAAACGTGACATAATTTCGAAAATTCAAGTTTTGCAACACCTTAGTTTTTTAATTCGGTATTATGAGCACCAAGGGGTTGAAAAAAAAAATTACTCAAATAATTCTTATAGATGGCAGAAAATCGAAAACTTTGACGTGTCATAAATCAAAATCGGATGAGTAGAAGTGGAGTTATTTGAAAAAAAAAACGGAAAAAACCAAAAAAATTATGTCTCCGGAATGGGCTATTGAAAAAATCTGAAAAAAAATTGATAGTTTTTCTAGCCCTCTAATCGTAGAAAAAAATCTGAATCAATTACCAAAAGGGTGCGGGTCAGCCGTTGACTCATTTGACATGGAATACCTCATATTAATTGTTTTAATGAGTGATTATTCATGAGAATGGAGAATTCATCCCTAACATCCTCTAAAAACTGCGTAAGTTCTCGCCCAATTAATTAATTGACTTGATTTCCCCAATTTTTCAGGAATCAATCGACAAAAAAACAATATGCACCCTGATATTCCCAATCAGCCAAGTCGTAGACATGTCCCTCTGTTTCATCATTCCAACTGTAATAGTAGCCTGTTTCCTACCAATGTGTCTCCTAGTCTACCATTATCACAAAATTTTCCAGAGGATAATTGACGCAAGAAGCAGATGGGCGGTGCCATGTGTCTCCCAGGTGAATAATACCTGAGAAAAAATTCCGAATGGGAATAGAATGTTGAAAGAATGAAAATGTTCAAATGGAATGGAATTTTCAAGGGGAGACTACTATGAGTGTTAAAAGTCGCGGGCGATTGGAATGAGATTTCTCATACATTGAACATCGATTTTATTTTTCTAAAAACAAATAATTAGTGCAAAAAACTAATTGTTTATCGTTCGTTAACCCCACAAACGCTTAAAATGTTTAAAATACTCCAGGGCCTCCAATTTTTGAGCTACAGAGGTTTTTTTTCAAAATTTTTATAAAAATATGTGCAATAACAATTACGAATTAATTTTTTGAAATGCAACTCCTACACAGCTAATGTCCTTATTATTTTAATAAAAAATTGCACCATTCATGTAAAATAGCCCGAAAAATATTTCTGAAAGAATCGAGAATATATTTGAAATATTCTAAGGATCATTTTTCTGTTTATTTCACATGAATGGCGCATTTTTTTGTATTAAAACAAAACAAAATTAGCTGTGTAGGAGTCAAATTTCAAAAAACTAATTCGTATATAATTGTTATTGTACACATTTTTTACAAAATTTGGAAAAAAAACCTTTGTAGCTTACAAATTGGAGGCCTTGGACTATTTTTAACATTTTAACCATCTGCGGGGCGAATGAACAATAAACAATCAATTTTTTTAGCACTAACGATTCGTTTTCGAAATCTCACTCCAATATCCCACGATTTTGTAAACTCATAGTCTCCCCCTAGACTCAAAATTAACGTAAAAATTCAATTTGCACAGACAACCGAGGCCCCCGGCACCCGACGAGATTCTGAATTATCGGTAATTGGAAGTTTGGGTCTAGTAGCTTGGGCAGGAAGAAAATATTCCGGTACATCAATTACGGGTCGTCAAGGACGGACCGGAAGTCTCTCACAGAGTGAAGAAATTCGATTGCACAGACATCTAAAAGTTGTCAGAATTCTCCTCCTCAATGTGATTGTTGTCCTGGCGATGTGGCTACCAATTACAATCATAATGCTACTAATTTACGTGGATGGACATAGACCAACAGAGGACACTGATTTCTTTCTGAAATCCCATCACTTCATCTGGGCGCTCATTATTGCGCAACTCAATACTGTTGTCAATCCACTGCTGTACGGCGCATTTTCCGAGAATTTTCGAGCATGCTTCGCCAAATTGTGGCACAGAAGACCGAGGATATACACGTGTACGAGTCCCCTGCCAATCAACAGTGGAAGAGTCTCATGAACATGACAAAATTACTGGGAAAGCGCATGTCTGTCACCAGAACTTTAACGAATCCGAAGAGAATTTTTTCTCATTAAGATGAAAAAAAAAAGAATTGAAAATTGAAAATTTCAAGACGGTTCTGTATATAAATCCATTTATATAATCAAAGTAACGTATAAACTGAAAGAATCTGTTGCAAAACCTCGTACAAAAACCCAACAAACATCAGTCCCACATCTCCTTTTTAATACTCTTCTTAATATACCTCAACTTCACAACAACAATATTCTTCGTCTCAATCAAACTCTTCAAAGTACTAAGTTTAGCAGTCAGCAAGTTCTCCATGTCCGTAGCCGCCCTACAAGAGCCCTCGCCCCCCAGAACTTTACTAGAATCCACACCATAATTATTCAAAATGCACTACAATTGAGTTTCACACTGCGTCGCCATCAGGTCAATCCTCACATCGAACTTCTGCATTTCCCCCAGATTCCTAATCTCCAGAAAAACTTTGAGAGTCGTCACATAACATTAACAAATACTTGAGATAGTCCCTCTAGTCCAATCTCCAGATGGTTCCTCCCCCCCATCACCAAGAGTCCCATGAACGTAACAAAATCATCGAGAAATTCAAGACATTTCTGTTTATAAATCCATTTTTATAACGTATGAACTGAACGAATTCGTTACAAAACCTACTACTATACTTTTCTGTGATAAATATTGTGTCCGTCAGTATGAAAGCACCGCAATTGATAAACTGGAAGAATCTGTTACAAAAACCTTTTGCGAAAAACCAACAAACATCAGTCTCTCATTTCCTTCCTAATACTCTTCTTAATATACCTCAACTTGACATCATCAACACTCTTCTTCTCCATCAAACTCCTCAAAGTACTAAGTTTAGCAGTCAGCAAGTTCTCCCTGTCCGTAGCCGCCCTACAAGAGCCCTCGCCCCCCAGAACTTTACTAGAATCCACACCATAATTATTCAAAATGCACCACAATTGAGTTTCACACTGAGCCGCCACCAGGTCAATCCTCACATCGAACTTCTCCACTTCCCCCAGATTTCCAATCTCCAGAGGAACCTCCAGAGTCGTCACACGATCGCAAACCACCTTCGAAGCGAACAGTCTCTGACTCTCAATGACAACATTAACGAATACCTGGCTGTCCAGAGGCAGTCCCTCCAGCTTGACCTCCAGATATTGTCTCCCCCCTACCCTCAAGATCCTCACAGCTGGGGAGTACTGAGTCTTCTGCTTATGGGCATAAGCACTGATCCTCTCCAATCTGCCCTGGGCCACAGCAATCCCCTTGTTCACCAGTTCCAGCTCCTTCGCCCTCTCGCAAATCTTATCAACAATGATATTCGTATTCCTGATCATATCCTCCTTCAGAGTATTAAACTCCCTCTTCTCCCCGTCCCTCCCCATCTTCATTATCTCAAACTCCGTCAATTGACCATCTGAGAGCATCAGAATCCCATCCCCACGAGGCCTCAGACAATTTATTATCCTCTCGTTCGATGTGAAGACAACCTCGACATTTTCGTTTCTGTCAAGTCCAGAACAGTCTATACACACTCTCCTGTGATAAATATTGTGTCCATTAGTGTGAAAGCACCACAATTGATCAGTAGAAGCCCTTGGAAAGTAAATTGTTAAAGCTACGATGTCTCCATCATAACACAACTTCCTCAAGGGCATCAGCTTTCTCGTATCTTCATCTGGCAGTAATAAAACGAGATAATTACCCTCAGTAATCAACCCCACACCAAAGTCTCTTTGGTCTCTCTTAACGGCTAGAATGTCAGTGATAAAATTACTCTCCACGTGAATAATCGTCACTCTCTCATCAATCAATTTGTAAAGTTTCTTTCCACTGGTGATCAAGCAGGATTTATTATCATCATCACCACTGGCACAGAACAATATCTGTCTCAAGTCGTAGACAATCACCCCATCGTAATCCCGATAGTTTACATTCTCAGACAGTTGAAACAAGTGTTTTGATTTTTTTGTTATTTTGTCAGCTAGATAGAGCCAGCCCCTTGTGGGGGTGAGCACCTGGTGCACCTCGCAGCCCAGCCCTATCCCAGTTGTACTGAGGACCACGAATTTGTACTTGTCCGAGAGCTTGTAGATCCCTGTCGGCTCGCAAACGATGAACACTCGGCCTGAGTAACTGCAGATGGTTTTGATGGGCTTTGGAGCTGTTAATTTATGGGACTTTAGAGGGCCTGAGTCGATTATCTGCACTTCCTCGTCAGACGTGGAGTCTGGGTGATAGGGAAATATCAGGAGTTTGTCCTCGTTCCAGATGAATCCGGCCTCAGTACCGTAGAAGTTTAGGATTTCTAGGTTATTTGTGGGAAATTCACAGCCAACTTCTCTCTCAGATACTTTCTGGAGGATTTTATTCATTGGTTACCTCGCGGTGGATCATACTCTTGGAAGTGAGGACGGTTGGTTGTTTCTGTTGAAGGGGGACATGGAGATGAGTGGAAGCTCGGAAATTATTGTGAATTGACTTGAATAATTGATGAATTATCTATTCAAAAGGGGAATTGATAGTTCAATTAATTGGAATTGAAATCCTATTGGATGGAATTTATTTATTACTTGATGAAAATGGAATTTGTAATAAATGCAGTGAAAAGAATAATTCTCTTTTCTCATTAATTCATTAACATTGATTCTTTAAATAACTCAACAGTTAAAAACGAATGAAGAATTTTGCAAATTATCATGGATTGACATTAATAATTGCGAAAATGTATACCCAAAAGGTAAATCAACTACAACAGTTCAATTAATTAGAATTGAAATCCTATTGAGTGCAATTTATTTATCACTCGATGAAAATGGCAGAATTTCACAGGGAGGGCACCCCTAAAAACCATAAGAATAATTCTCTTCTCTCATTAATTCATGCACATTAATTCTTCAAACAATTGAACAATGAAAAACGACTAGAAAATTTCGCAAAACATGAGTTGACTTGAACAATTGATGAATTATCTATCCACAAAGTGAATTAACTCAATTAATTACAATTGAAATACGATTGAATGAAATTTGTTTACAACAAACCTCAGAAGGCCTCCACCCGCAGATAATCATCAACAAATAAATAACGATAATTACGTAAATTCCCATCTAGTCAGAATCCTATCAAGTCAATTCGTTTTAATTTAATATACTGAGATAATCCCTTTGGAATCATTTCCTCTAGATTCCAAATCGAGTTCAAAATAAACCGTTGTTTATGCTGAGGTATAACCTCAATGAGATGAGTAATACGTACCCAAAAAGACCTCAACACTCGTCTCAACCCAGTAATTTCATCACTTTTAGATAAACAATAAACGAAAGACGTTTTTCGAATGAATAATTCGCATATTGAGGAGTGTGATGAGCAACAGATGGGAGGGATGGAAGCCCTTAAATCTAATCAGTGTTATTATGATTATCGAAGAATATCGGCAATATCATCGTCTGTTGTACCGGAGAATTATAGAAACCTGCTGTACCAATACCTCCGATAATGCACAAAAATGGATAAACTGGAGAGAACCTAATCACACGAAACAGAGTGAAAAACAAATAATCTCTTCGATTATCTCTGGAAGTTCTGTGGAATTGAGAGTCCAAGGTTAATTGGGTTAATTTATAATATGTGGAAAACGGAATTTTATGATGCTGAGGAAGAGGAATCGGTGAGGATGTATTCAAAACTTCGGGAGGCAGCCCACGACACTGAAGGCGTTGAGACAGTGACATCCAGAGAACAGGTATTTAACTCGAAAAAATGCATTCCTCCTTGATTACTTTGTCAATTAGCTTTTGGCATTATTCATCTATTTTTTTTTTTTTTTTCCTCCAGGAGAAGGTCGAAGGAGATGTCCTCAAACTGTATAATCTCAACAGAGAGCCATTGTTGACGAAAAGTCGACACATCGGATTTTTAAAGAAATCTTTGATTAATATTTCAGCAGCTTATGAAGTAAGTATCAGGATTTAGTGCAGAAGAAGAAATTCGGTTTTCTGTCCAGGGAAAATGAGGATATCTTGGCAACTAGTGGGTCTATCGAAAAATATGATTCAATCTTTTTTGTAGCTGGGAAAATTCTCTATAAAAAAGTTGATTTGACATTTTTTGATAAATCCATTAGGTTTGGTAATACTACTAGTTTTGGTGGTGTAACGAAAAAATTATTTGATGTTATTTTTGAGAAAAATGGAGATATCTCAGAAACTAGTCGATCAATAGAAAAATATTAGAGAATCTTTTTAGCAGCTGAAAAAATTTCCTACAAAAAACCTAATCTGACATTTTACAACAAAGCCAGTAGTTCTGGAGATATTTTGGATTTTACTGGGAACAACTAGTGAATGTTTTGTTAATTTATTGCTTTCGTTCAAGTGTTTAGACTGCAGCAGACCCTGGTTATGCTACTGGGGCCTGCACGCCCTTCAAATCCTCGGAGAGCGATTGGAGGTCGATGAGTACCAGAAAATCGTTCAGTTTTTATCGAAATGCCAGGACCCAGAGGGAGGATTCGGGGGTGGTCCAGGTCAATATCCCCACCTGGCGTCCACTTATGCTGCTGTCTCAGCACTCTGTATCATTGAGACTAGGGAAGCGTATGAGGCGATCGATCGGTTAGTCCGGCTAGTCTGATCACTCGCAAATCCCCTTTTTTCCCTTTACCTATTTCACCCATTTTTCCCCTTTCTACCCATTTCAATATCATAGGGGAGAGTGGGAAAAAATTAAACTGTCGAAAAAACCACTCTTTGCCGCAATTCAAACCAAAAAAAAATTTGTTATTGTTTTTCTTAATTTAAGCTTCGAAACCCTGTTTTAGGTTTACTAAGTATAAAAAAAAGCATGAATAAATAAACAAACAAATTAATTAAACCTAATCTACTTTCGTTTGGTTCTATTTTCTGACAGAGAATCGCTGTATAAATTCCTGAAATCTGTGAAATACGAGGACGGTAGCTTCAGCATGCACAGGGACGGAGAGGTAGACATAAGAGGAGTCTACTGTGCAATTGCTGTTGCTAAATTAACGAATGTTTACACGCCATCGCTCTTCAAAAATACCGAGCAGTGGATAGCCCGATGTCAGACCTGGGAGGGTGGTTTCGGAGGGTGTCCAGGGATGGAGGCTCACGGGGGATATACCTATTGTGGATTGGCTTCGCTTGTACTTCTTGGGAAGACTCACATGTGTCATTTACCTTCGTTATTGGTATTTATCATTTGATCATCAATTTCGGTAAATATCTCGAAATTTATGAGAGATAGCGAAATGTCCGTGAAAACCTTTTTTGTAGAGGAAAAGGAGATCTACAAAAAAGGTCCTTACAAGAATTTCGCCATCTCCCTTAGATCCAGAGATATTGCCCAAAGACTGTAGTTGAGTCCAAAAATTTAATTTTTCAACTTCAAGATTTGTTTTTGCTTGATATCACAAAACCTATGGGAGATAGCAAAATATACGTGAGAACCTCTTTTGTAGATCTCTTTTTCCTCTACCAGAATTCTTTACAAGAATTTCGCCATCTCCCTTAGATCCAGAGGTATTGCCCAAAGACTAGTTTGAGTCCAAAATTTCAACTTTTCAACTTCAAGATTTGTTTTTGCTCGATATCTCAAGACCTATGGGAGATAGTCAAATAGACGTGCGGACCTTTTTGTGGAGGAAAAGGAGATCTACAAAAAAGGTCCTTACAAGAATTTCGCCATCTCCCTTAGATCCAGAGATATTGCCCAAAGACTGTAGTTGAGTCCAAAAATTTAATTTTTCAACTTCAAGATTTGTTTTTGCTTGATATCACAAAACCTATGGGAGATAGCAAAATATACGTGAGAACCTCTTTTGTAGATCTCTTTTTCCTCTACCAGAATTCTTTACAAGAATTTCGCCATCTCCCTTAGATCCAGAGGTATTGCCCAAAGACTAGTTTGAGTCCAAAATTTCAACTTTTCAACTTCAAGATTTGTTTTTGCTCGATATCTCAAGACCTATGGGAGATAGCCAAATAGACGTGCGGACCTTTTTGTGGAGGAAAAGGAGATCTACAAAAAAGGTCCTTACAAGAATTTCGCCATCTCCCTTAGATCCAGAGATATTGCCCAAAGACTGTAGTTGAGTCCAAAAATTTAATTTTTCAACTTCAAGATTTGTTTTTACTCGATATCTCAAAACCTATGGGAAATAGCCAAATATACATAAGAACCTTTTTTGTAGAGGAAAAGGAGATCTACAAAAAAGGTCCTTACAAGAATTTCGCCATCTCCCTTAGATCCAGAGATATTGCCCAAAGACTGTAGTTGAGTCCAAAAATTTAATTTTTCAACTTCAAGATTTGTTTTTACTCGATATCTCAAAACCTATGGGAAATAGCCAAATATACATAAGAACCTTTTTTGTAGAGGAAAAGGAGATCTACAAAAAAGGTCCTTACAAGAATTTCGCCATCTCCCTTAGATCCAGAGATATTGCCCAAAGACTGTAGTTGAGTCCAAAAATTTAATTTTTCAACTTCAAGATTTGTTTTTACTCGATATCTCAAAACCTATGGGAAATAGCCAAATATACATAAGAACCTTTTTTGTAGAGGAAAA
The DNA here is from genome assembly GCF_001412515.2 of Diachasma alloeum. NCBI lineage: Eukaryota > Metazoa > Arthropoda > Insecta > Hymenoptera > Braconidae > Diachasma > Diachasma alloeum. The sequence goes on from NW_021680478.1 coordinate 985,820, forward strand.
GGAGATCTACAAAAAAGGTCCTTACAAGAATTTCGCCATCTCCCTTAGATCCAGAGATATTGCCCAAAGACTGTAGTTGAGTCCAAAAATTTAATTTTTCAACTTCAAGATTTGTTTTTACTCGATATCTCAAAACCTATGGGAAATAGCCAAATATACATAAGAACCTTTTTTGTAGAGGAAAAGGAGATCTACAAAAAAGGTCCTTACAAGAATTTCGCCATCTCCCTTAGATCCAGAGATATTGCCCAAAGACTGTACTTGAGTCCAAAAATTTAATTTTTCAACTTCAAGATTTGTTTTTGTTCGATATCTCAAAACCTGTGGGAGATAGCAAGATATACGTGAGGACCTCTTTTGTAAATCTCCTTTTCCTCTACAAGAATTCCTTACAAGAATTTCGCCATCTCCCTTAGATCCAGAGATATTGCCCAAAGACTGTAGTTGAGTCCAAAAATTTAATTTTTCAACTTCAAGATTTGTTTTTACTCGATATCTCAAAACCTATGGGAAATAGCCAAATATACATAAGAACCTTTTTTGTAGAGGAAAAGGAGATCTACAAAAAAGGTCCTTACAAGAATTTCGCCATCTCCCTTAGATCCAGAGATATTGCCCAAAGACTGTAGTTGAGTCCAAAAATTTAATTTTTCAACTTCAAGATTTGTTTTTGCTTGATATCACAAAACCTATGGGAGATAGCAAAATATACGTGAGAACCTCTTTTGTAGATCTCTTTTTCCTCTACCAGAATTCTTTACAAGAATTTCGCCATCTCCCTTAGATCCAGAGGTATTGCCCAAAGACTAGTTTGAGTCCAAAATTTTAACTTTTCAACTTCAAGATTTGTTTTTACTGGATAGCTCAAAACCTATGGGAGATAGGCAAATAGACGTGAGGACCTTTTTTGCAGAGGAAAAGGAGATCTACAAAAAAGTTTCTTACGTATATTTTGCTATCTCCCATAGGTTTTGAGATATCGAGCAAAAACAAATCTTGAAGTTGAAAAATTAAATTTTTGGACTCAACTGCAGTCTTTGGGCAATATCTCTGGATCTAAGGGAGATGGCGAAATTCTTGTAAGGACCTTTTTTGTAGAGGAAAAAGAGATCTACAAAAAAGGTTCTAGCGTATATTTGGCTATCTCCAATAGGTTTTGAGATATCGAGTAACNTGTTGCCCAAAGACTGTAGTTGAGTCCAAAAATTTAATTTTTCAACTTCAAGATTTGTTTTTGCTTGATATCACAAAACCTATGGGAGATAGCAAAATATACGTGAGAACCTCTTTTGTAGATCTCTTTTTCCTCTACCAGAATTCTTTACAAGAATTTCGCCATCTCCCTTAGATCCAGAGGTATTGCCCAAAGACTAGTTTGAGTCCAAAATTTCAACTTTTCAACTTCAAGATTTGTTTTTGCTCGATATCTCAAGACCTATGGGAGATAGTCAAATAGACGTGCGGACCTTTTTGTGGAGGAAAAGGAGATCTACAAAAAAGGTCCTTACAAGAATTTCGCCATCTCCCTTAGATCCAGAGATATTGCCCAAAGACTGTAGTTGAGTCCAAAAATTTAATTTTTCAACTTCAAGATTTGTTTTTACTCGATATCTCAAAACCTATGGGAAATAGCCAAATATACATAAGAACCTTTTTTGTAGAGGAAAAGGAGATCTACAAAAAAGGTCCTTACAAGAATTTCGCCATCTCCCTTAGATCCAGAGATATTGCCCAAAGACTGTAGTTGAGTCCAAAAATTTAATTTTTCAACTTCAAGATTTGTTTTTGCTCGATATCTCAAAACCTATGGGAGATAGCCAAATATACGTGAGAACCTCTTTTGTAGATCTCTTTTTCCTCTACCAGAATTCTTTACAAGAATTTCGCCATCTCCCTTAGATCCAGAGGTATTGCCCAAAGACTAGTTTGAGTCCAAAATTTTAACTTTTCAACTTCAAGATTTGTTTTTGCTGGATAGCTCAAAACCTATGGGAGATAGGCAAATAGACGTGAGGACCTTTTTTGCAGAGGAAAAGGAGATCTACAAAAAAGTTTCTTACGTATATTTTGCTATCTCCCATAGGTTTTGAGATATCGAGCAAAAACAAATCTTGAAGTTGAAAAATTAAATTTTTGGACTCAACTGCAGTCTTTGGGCAATATCTCTGGATCTAAGGGAGATGGCGAAATTCTTGTAAGGACCTTTTTTGTAGATCTCCTTTTCCTCCACAAAAAGGTCCGCACGTCTATTTGACTATCTCCCATAGGTCTTGAGATATCGAGCAAAAACAAATCTTGAAGTTGAAAAGTTGAAATTTTGGACTCAAACTAGTCTTTGGGCAATACCTCTGGATCTAAGGGAGATGGCGAAATTCTTGTAAAGAATTCTGGTAGAGGAAAAAGAGATCTACAAAAGAGGTTCTCACGTATATTTTGCTATCTCCCATAGGTTTTGTGATATCAAGCAAAAACAAATCTTGAAGTTGAAAAATTAAATTTTTGGACTCAACTACAGTCTTTGGGCAATATCTCTGGATCTAAGGGAGATGGCGAAATTCTTGTAAGGACCTTTTTTGTAGATCTCCTTTTCCTCTACAAAAAAGGTTCTTATGTATATTTGGCTATTTCCCATAGGTTTTGAGATATCGAGTAAAAACAAATCTTGAAGTTGAAAAATTAAATTTTTGGACTCAACTACAGTCTTTGGGCAATATCTCTGGATCTAAGGGAGATGGCGAAATTCTTGTAAGGACCTTTTTTGTAGATCTCCTTTTCCTCTACAAAAAAGGTTCTTATGTATATTTGGCTATTTCCCATAGGTTTTGAGATATCGAGTAAAAACAAATCTTGAAGTTGAAAAATTAAATTTTTGGACTCAACTACAGTCTTTGGGCAATATCTCTGGATCTAAGGGAGATGGCGAAATTCTTGTAAGGACCTTTTTTGTAGATCTCCTTTTCCTCTACAAAAAAGGTTCTTATGTATATTTGGCTATTTCCCATAGGTTTTGAGATATCGAGTAAAAACAAATCTTGAAGTTGAAAAATTAAATTTTTGGACTCAACTACAGTCTTTGGGCAATATCTCTGGATCTAAGGGAGATGGCGAAATTCTTGTAAGGACCTTTTTTGTAGATCTCCTTTTCCTCTACAAAAAAGGTTCTTATGTATATTTGGCTATTTCCCATAGGTTTTGAGATATCGAGTAAAAACAAATCTTGAAGTTGAAAAATTAAATTTTTGGACTCAACTACAGTCTTTGGGCAATATCTCTGGATCTAAGGGAGATGGCGAAATTCTTGTAAGGACCTTTTTTGTAGATCTCCTTTTCCTCTACAAAAAAGGTTCTTATGTATATTTGGCTATTTCCCATAGGTTTTGAGATATCGAGTAAAAACAAATCTTGAAGTTGAAAAATTAAATTTTTGGACTCAACTACAGTCTTTGGGCAATATCTCTGGATCTAAGGGAGATGGCGAAATTCTTGTAAGGACCTTTTTTGTAGATCTCCTTTTCCTCTACAAAAAAGGTTCTTATGTATATTTGGCTATTTCCCATAGGTTTTGAGATATCGAGTAAAAACAAATCTTGAAGTTGAAAAATTAAATTTTTGGACTCAACTACAGTCTTTGGGCAATATCTCTGGATCTAAGGGAGATGGCGAAATTCTTGTAAGGACCTTTTTTGTAGATCTCCTTTTCCTCTACAAAAAAGGTTCTTATGTATATTTGGCTATTTCCCATAGGTTTTGAGATATCGAGTAAAAACAAATCTTGAAGTTGAAAAATTAAATTTTTGGACTCAACTACAGTCTTTGGGCAATATCTCTGGATCTAAGGGAGATGGCGAAATTCTTGTAAGGACCTTTTTTGTAGATCTCCTTTTCCTCTACAAAAAAGGTTCTTATGTATATTTGGCTATTTCCCATAGGTTTTGAGATATCGAGTAAAAACAAATCTTGAAGTTGAAAAATTAAATTTTTGGACTCAACTACAGTCTTTGGGCAATATCTCTGGATCTAAGGGAGATGGCGAAATTCTTGTAAGGACCTTTTTTGTAGATCTCCTTTTCCTCTACAAAAAAGGTTCTTATGTATATTTGGCTATTTCCCATAGGTTTTGAGATATCGAGTAAAAACAAATCTTGAAGTTGAAAAATTAAATTTTTGGACTCAACTACAGTCTTTGGGCAATATCTCTGGATCTAAGGGAGATGGCGAAATTCTTGTAAGGACCTTTTTTGTAGATCTCCTTTTCCTCTACAAAAAAGGTTCTTATGTATATTTGGCTATTTCCCATAGGTTTTGAGATATCGAGTAAAAACAAATCTTGAAGTTGAAAAATTAAATTTTTGGACTCAACTACAGTCTTTGGGCAATATCTCTGGATCTAAGGGAGATGGCGAAATTCTTGTAAGGACCTTTTTTGTAGATCTCCTTTTCCTCTACAAAAAAGGTTCTTATGTATATTTGGCTATTTCCCATAGGTTTTGAGATATCGAGTAAAAACAAATCTTGAAGTTGAAAAATTAAATTTTTGGACTCAACTACAGTCTTTGGGCAATATCTCTGGATCTAAGGGAGATGGCGAAATTCTTGTAAGGACCTTTTTTGTAGATCTCCTTTTCCTCTACAAAAAAGGTTCTTATGTATATTTGGCTATTTCCCATAGGTTTTGAGATATCGAGTAAAAACAAATCTTGAAGTTGAAAAATTAAATTTTTGGACTCAACTACAGTCTTTGGGCAATATCTCTGGATCTAAGGGAGATGGCGAAATTCTTGTAAGGACCTTTTTTGTAGATCTCCTTTTCCTCTACAAAAAAGGTTCTTATGTATATTTGGCTATTTCCCATAGGTTTTGAGATATCGAGTAAAAACAAATCTTGAAGTTGAAAAATTAAATTTTTGGACTCAACTACAGTCTTTGGGCAATATCTCTGGATCTAAGGGAGATGGCGAAATTCTTGTAAGGACCTTTTTTGTAGATCTCCTTTTCCTCTACAAAAAAGGTTCTTATGTATATTTGGCTATTTCCCATAGGTTTTGAGATATCGAGTAAAAACAAATCTTGAAGTTGAAAAATTAAATTTTTGGACTCAACTACAGTCTTTGGGCAATATCTCTGGATCTAAGGGAGATGGCGAAATTCTTGTAAGGACCTTTTTTGTAGATCTCCTTTTCCTCTACAAAAAAGGTTCTTATGTATATTTGGCTATTTCCCATAGGTTTTGAGATATCGAGTAAAAACAAATCTTGAAGTTGAAAAATTAAATTTTTGGACTCAACTACAGTCTTTGGGCAATATCTCTGGATCTAAGGGAGATGGCGAAATTCTTGTAAGGACCTTTTTTGTAGATCTCCTTTTCCTCTACAAAAAAGGTTCTTATGTATATTTGGCTATTTCCCATAGGTTTTGAGATATCGAGTAAAAACAAATCTTGAAGTTGAAAAATTAAATTTTTGGACTCAACTACAGTCTTTGGGCAATATCTCTGGATCTAAGGGAGATGGCGAAATTCTTGTAAGGACCTTTTTTGTAGATCTCCTTTTCCTCTACAAAAAAGGTTCTTATGTATATTTGGCTATTTCCCATAGGTTTTGAGATATCGAGTAAAAACAAATCTTGAAGTTGAAAAATTAAATTTTTGGACTCAACTACAGTCTTTGGGCAATATCTCTGGATCTAAGGGAGATGGCGAAATTCTTGTAAGGACCTTTTTTGTAGATCTCCTTTTCCTCTACAAAAAAGGTTCTTATGTATATTTGGCTATTTCCCATAGGTTTTGAGATATCGAGTAAAAACAAATCTTGAAGTTGAAAAATTAAATTTTTGGACTCAACTACAGTCTTTGGGCAATATCTCTGGATCTAAGGGAGATGGCGAAATTCTTGTAAGGACCTTTTTTGTAGATCTCCTTTTCCTCTACAAAAAAGGTTCTTATGTATATTTGGCTATTTCCCATAGGTTTTGAGATATCGAGTAAAAACAAATCTTGAAGTTGAAAAATTAAATTTTTGGACTCAACTACAGTCTTTGGGCAATATCTCTGGATCTAAGGGAGATGGCGAAATTCTTGTAAGGACCTTTTTTGTAGATCTCCTTTTCCTCTACAAAAAAGGTTCTTATGTATATTTGGCTATTTCCCATAGGTTTTGAGATATCGAGTAAAAACAAATCTTGAAGTTGAAAAATTAAATTTTTGGACTCAACTACAGTCTTTGGGCAATATCTCTGGATCTAAGGGAGATGGCGAAATTCTTGTAAGGACCTTTTTTGTAGATCTCCTTTTCCTCTACAAAAAAGGTTCTTATGTATATTTGGCTATTTCCCATAGGTTTTGAGATATCGAGTAAAAACAAATCTTGAAGTTGAAAAATTAAATTTTTGGACTCAACTACAGTCTTTGGGCAATATCTCTGGATCTAAGGGAGATGGCGAAATTCTTGTAAGGACCTTTTTTGTAGATCTCCTTTTCCTCTACAAAAAAGGTTCTTATGTATATTTGGCTATTTCCCATAGGTTTTGAGATATCGAGTAAAAACAAATCTTGAAGTTGAAAAATTAAATTTTTGGACTCAACTACAGTCTTTGGGCAATATCTCTGGATCTAAGGGAGATGGCGAAATTCTTGTAAGGACCTTTTTTGTAGATCTCCTTTTCCTCTACAAAAAAGGTTCTTATGTATATTTGGCTATTTCCCATAGGTTTTGAGATATCGAGTAAAAACAAATCTTGAAGTTGAAAAATTAAATTTTTGGACTCAACTACAGTCTTTGGGCAATATCTCTGGATCTAAGGGAGATGGCGAAATTCTTGTAAGGACCTTTTTTGTAGATCTCCTTTTCCTCTACAAAAAAGGTTCTTATGTATATTTGGCTATTTCCCATAGGTTTTGAGATATCGAGTAAAAACAAATCTTGAAGTTGAAAAATTAAATTTTTGGACTCAACTACAGTCTTTGGGCAATATCTCTGGATCTAAGGGAGATGGCGAAATTCTTGTAAGGACCTTTTTTGTAGATCTCCTTTTCCTCTACAAAAAAGGTTCTTATGTATATTTGGCTATTTCCCATAGGTTTTGAGATATCGAGTAAAAACAAATCTTGAAGTTGAAAAATTAAATTTTTGGACTCAACTACAGTCTTTGGGCAATATCTCTGGATCTAAGGGAGATGGCGAAATTCTTGTAAGGACCTTTTTTGTAGATCTCCTTTTCCTCTACAAAAAAGGTTCTTATGTATATTTGGCTATTTCCCATAGGTTTTGAGATATCGAGTAAAAACAAATCTTGAAGTTGAAAAATTAAATTTTTGGACTCAACTACAGTCTTTGGGCAATATCTCTGGATCTAAGGGAGATGGCGAAATTCTTGTAAGGACCTTTTTTGTAGATCTCCTTTTCCTCTACAAAAAAGGTTCTTATGTATATTTGGCTATTTCCCATAGGTTTTGAGATATCGAGTAAAAACAAATCTTGAAGTTGAAAAATTAAATTTTTGGACTCAACTACAGTCTTTGGGCAATATCTCTGGATCTAAGGGAGATGGCGAAATTCTTGTAAGGACCTTTTTTGTAGATCTCCTTTTCCTCTACAAAAAAGGTTCTTATGTATATTTGGCTATTTCCCATAGGTTTTGAGATATCGAGTAAAAACAAATCTTGAAGTTGAAAAATTAAATTTTTGGACTCAACTACAGTCTTTGGGCAATATCTCTGGATCTAAGGGAGATGGCGAAATTCTTGTAAGGACCTTTTTTGTAGATCTCCTTTTCCTCTACAAAAAAGGTTCTTATGTATATTTGGCTATTTCCCATAGGTTTTGAGATATCGAGTAAAAACAAATCTTGAAGTTGAAAAATTAAATTTTTGGACTCAACTACAGTCTTTGGGCAATATCTCTGGATCTAAGGGAGATGGCGAAATTCTTGTAAGGACCTTTTTTGTAGATCTCCTTTTCCTCTACAAAAAAGGTTCTTATGTATATTTGGCTATTTCCCATAGGTTTTGAGATATCGAGTAAAAACAAATCTTGAAGTTGAAAAATTAAATTTTTGGACTCAACTACAGTCTTTGGGCAATATCTCTGGATCTAAGGGAGATGGCGAAATTCTTGTAAGGACCTTTTTTGTAGATCTCCTTTTCCTCTACAAAAAAGGTTCTTATGTATATTTGGCTATTTCCCATAGGTTTTGAGATATCGAGTAAAAACAAATCTTGAAGTTGAAAAATTAAATTTTTGGACTCAACTACAGTCTTTGGGCAATATCTCTGGATCTAAGGGAGATGGCGAAATTCTTGTAAGGACCTTTTTTGTAGATCTCCTTTTCCTCTACAAAAAAGGTTCTTATGTATATTTGGCTATTTCCCATAGGTTTTGAGATATCGAGTAAAAACAAATCTTGAAGTTGAAAAATTAAATTTTTGGACTCAACTACAGTCTTTGGGCAATATCTCTGGATCTAAGGGAGATGGCGAAATTCTTGTAAGGACCTTTTTTGTAGATCTCCTTTTCCTCTACAAAAAAGGTTCTTATGTATATTTGGCTATTTCCCATAGGTTTTGAGATATCGAGTAAAAACAAATCTTGAAGTTGAAAAATTAAATTTTTGGACTCAACTACAGTCTTTGGGCAATATCTCTGGATCTAAGGGAGATGGCGAAATTCTTGTAAGGACCTTTTTTGTAGATCTCCTTTTCCTCTACAAAAAAGGTTCTTATGTATATTTGGCTATTTCCCATAGGTTTTGAGATATCGAGTAAAAACAAATCTTGAAGTTGAAAAATTAAATTTTTGGACTCAACTACAGTCTTTGGGCAATATCTCTGGATCTAAGGGAGATGGCGAAATTCTTGTAAGGACCTTTTTTGTAGATCTCCTTTTCCTCTACAAAAAAGGTTCTTATGTATATTTGGCTATTTCCCATAGGTTTTGAGATATCGAGTAAAAACAAATCTTGAAGTTGAAAAATTAAATTTTTGGACTCAACTACAGTCTTTGGGCAATATCTCTGGATCTAAGGGAGATGGCGAAATTCTTGTAAGGACCTTTTTTGTAGATCTCCTTTTCCTCTACAAAAAAGGTTCTTATGTATATTTGGCTATTTCCCATAGGTTTTGAGATATCGAGTAAAAACAAATCTTGAAGTTGAAAAATTAAATTTTTGGACTCAACTACAGTCTTTGGGCAATATCTCTGGATCTAAGGGAGATGGCGAAATTCTTGTAAGGACCTTTTTTGTAGATCTCCTTTTCCTCTACAAAAAAGGTTCTTATGTATATTTGGCTATTTCCCATAGGTTTTGAGATATCGAGTAAAAACAAATCTTGAAGTTGAAAAATTAAATTTTTGGACTCAACTACAGTCTTTGGGCAATATCTCTGGATCTAAGGGAGATGGCGAAATTCTTGTAAGGACCTTTTTTGTAGATCTCCTTTTCCTCTACAAAAAAGGTTCTTATGTATATTTGGCTATTTCCCATAGGTTTTGAGATATCGAGTAAAAACAAATCTTGAAGTTGAAAAATTAAATTTTTGGACTCAACTACAGTCTTTGGGCAATATCTCTGGATCTAAGGGAGATGGCGAAATTCTTGTAAGGACCTTTTTTGTAGATCTCCTTTTCCTCTACAAAAAAGGTTCTTATGTATATTTGGCTATTTCCCATAGGTTTTGAGATATCGAGTAAAAACAAATCTTGAAGTTGAAAAATTAAATTTTTGGACTCAACTACAGTCTTTGGGCAATATCTCTGGATCTAAGGGAGATGGCGAAATTCCTGTAAAGACCTTTTTTGTAGATCTCCTTTTCCTCTACAAAAAACCTTTTTTGTAGATCTCCTTTTCCTCTACAAAAAAGGTCCTTACAAGAATTTCGCCATCTCCCTTAGATCCAGAGATATTGCCCAAAGACTGCAGTTGAGTCCAAAAATTTAATTTTTCAACTTCAAGATTTGTTTTTGCTCGATATCTCAAAACCTATGGGAGATAGCCAAATATACGTAAGAACCTTTTTTGTAGATCTCCTTTTCCTCTACAAAAAAGGTCCTTACAAGAATTTCGCCATCTCCCTTAGATCCAGAGATATTGCCCAAAGACTGCAGTTGAGTCCAAAAATTTAATTTTTCAACTTCAAGATTTGTTTTTGCTCGATATCTCAAAACCTATGGGAGATAGCAAAATATACGTAAGAACCTTTTTTGTAGATCTCCTTTTCCTCTACAAAAAAGGTCCTTACAAGAATTTCGCCATCTCCCTTAGATCCAGAGATATTGCCCAAAGACTGCAGTTGAGTCCAAAAATTTAATTTTTCAACTTCAAGATTTGTTTTTGCTCGATATCTCAAAACCTATGGGAGATAGCCAAATATACGTAAGAACCTTTTTTGTAGATCTCCTTTTCCTCTACAAAAAAGGTCCTTACAAGAATTTCGCCATCTCCCTTAGATCCAGAGATATTGCCCAAAGACTGCAGTTGAGTCCAAAAATTTAATTTTTCAACTTCAAGATTTGTTTTTGCTCGATATCTCAAAACCTATGGGAGATAGCAAAATATACGTAAGAACCTTTTTTGTAGATCTCCTTTTCCTCTACAAAAAAGGTCCTTACAAGAATTTCGCCATCTCCCTTAGATCCAGAGATATTGCCCAAAGACTGCAGTTGAGTCCAAAAATTTAATTTTTCAACTTCAAGATTTGTTTTTGCTCGATATCTCGAAACCTATGGGAGATAGCAAAATATACGTGAGAACCTTTTTTTGTAGATCTCCTTTTCCTCTACAAAAAAGGACCTTACAAGAATTTCGCTATCTCCCTTAGATCCAGAGTTATTGCCCAAAGACTGTAGTTGAGTCCAAAAATTTAATTTTTCAACTTCAAGATTTGTTTTTACTCGATATCTCAAAACCTATGGGAGATAGCCAAATACACGCGAGAACCTTTTTTGTAGATGTCTTTTTCCTCTACAAAAAAGGTCATTACAAGAATTTCGCCATCTCCCTTAGATCCAAAGATATTGCCCAAAGACTGCAGTTGAGTCCAAAAATTTAATTTTTCAACTTCAAGATTTGTTTTTGCTCGATATCTCAAAACCTATGGGAGATAGGAAGATATACGTAAGAACCTTTTTTGTAGTTCTCGTTTTCCTCTACAAAAAAGGTCCTCACAAAAATTTTCCTATCTCGCTTAATTACGAAGATATTCACAAAAAACTCAATGAAGTATTCGTTTTTCACCAACATGACGAACAGAATGTTAAATCTTCCGTTTCTCATTCAGCGATGGCTAGTAAATAAACAAATGCAGTTGGAAGGTGGTTTCCAAGGAAGAACGAACAAACTAGTCGACGGTTGTTACTCCTTCTGGCAGGGTGCCTCTTTCCCCCTGATCCACGCTATTTTATCTAACGAAGCTAATCTACCAAATACCAACTACTGGCTGTTTGATCAGGCAGCCCTCCAAGAGTACTTACTCATCTGCTGTCAGCACCCCTACGGCGGCCTCCTCGACAAGCCAGAGAAGTAAACACCCAGCCACTGCACAATCACTCACTTTCCACAGTTGTTCCATCCCCCAGAGTTACAAAACACAAGACACCAAATAAACCTCCTTGCTTTCATCGTCAATATCTCTGATCTCACCGGTTCACTTTGGACGAGTCAAAGCTCATTTTAAAGATGCGAAAAAAACCTTCAACGAAAGAAAAATTTTTGAATTTCACTCAGCCGTTGTCGAGATATTGCCGATCAAAAAGCCCCACTTTACATTTTTCACCCAACACTTATTCACTTCACTTCACTTTGCTTCACCTTTGTCCTTTAATTATTCTTAATTATTAATTTGTCCACAGAAACCGGGACATTTACCACACATGTTACGGCCTGAGCGGTCTCTCCATAGCCCAGAACTCGCCAACCCCTCTAATAGTCGGCAGAAAGCACCAAAACTCTGTCGAAATAATTCACCCCCTGTACAACCTGGTGCTAGCCTCAGTGGCGAACGCCCTGAGTCACTTCAACAAACTCCCATTACCGGATTGAACCCTCCACAACAACAACTTAAACCCCAACGATGGACCAAGGAGATGTTCGAGCGATACTCAAAAGTTTCATAAGTTTTTTATAACCTCACAAAGTCACTTGTTGTTAATAACTGATTGAATTGACGCTAGAATCTAACTGTCGATAAATGTTGAATTAATGTTGACTCCAGGTGGTCTCGAAATATAATAATTGAAACGTTGAAGCCCTCAGTTGAATTCAAATATCCTTTTCTATCGTAAAAAACACGCCCTCGTGTTGCTGGCGTCCCAACTATGAGACAAAGCAACTCATCTAGATGACGCATACGCAGTTGAGGGACTGGTCTGAGCCTGCGCAGTAGAACGGAGGGGCTGCGCTTGCGCGGGCAGCCCCTCCAAGGTGAAGCCATGTTGGACGCGAGTCAATTCAGTTCAGTCTTTCCCTCCAAAACCCGACGGAGGCTCCGCGAGACATGAAAATTCACGTTAATCGGCGACCGGTGGAGTGCGTGTGCCCGGTGTTGGATTCGAACGAGAACAAAGGGGTCCGCGATGGGTTTCCGTGGGGACTGAGTGCTGTGACAAGGACATTAGCGTGTTTTTGTTGTAAATAGTGGAGTTGGAGGTGCCCAGAGGACTCAGAACGCCGGCCGGAGGCGTCTGTTTGGCCACAAGCAGTCGCTTGTGGAGTCTTTACTGTGATTAGTGTCTATTGTCGTTAGAATTGAGTGAATTTCATGGAGGTGATGAGTTGAATCGGACGATTTGTGATGTTTTTGGGGCGAGAATGGACCTGGAGGACAGAAATGCTGGTTGGAAGCCTTTATTTGG
>NW_021680478.1:1001905-1033697 GCF_001412515.2 Diachasma alloeum
CTGAGTGCTGTGACAAGGACATTAGCGTGTTTTTGTTGTAAATAGTGGAGTTGGAGGTGCCCAGAGGACTCAGAACGCCGGCCGGAGGCGTCTGTTTGGCCACAAGCAGTCGCTTGTGGAGTCTTTACTGTGATTAGTGTCTATTGTCGTTAGAATTGAGTGAATTTCATGGAGGTGATGAGTTGAATCGGACGATTTGTGATGTTTTTGGGGCGAGAATGGACCTGGAGGACAGAAATGCTGGTTGGAAGCCTTTATTTGGACATAAACAGTCGCGTGTTAAGTACAAAGGAGTCCGCGATGGATTTTCGTGGGGGCTGAGTGCTGTGACAAGGACATTAGCGTGTTTTTGTTGTGAATAGTGGAGTTGGAGGTGCCCAGAGGACTCAGAACGCCGGCCGGAGGCGTCTGTTTGGCCACAAGCAGTCGCTTGTGGAGTCTTTACTGTGATTAGTGTCTATTGTCGTTAGAATTGAGTGAATTTCATGGAGGTGATGAGTTGAATCGGACGATTTGTGATGTTTTTGGGGCGAGAATGGACCTAGAGGACAGAAATGCTGGTTGGAAGCCTTTATTTGGGCATACACAGTAGCTTGTTGAGTCCCCAGAATCATATTGAGTGATTTTTGTCGAGTTGATATCTAAAATCGGACGATTTGTGATTTTTTCATTGTGAACAAAGGAGTTGGGGTGCCCAGAGGGCTGAGTACGCCGGCCGGAAGCCTTTGTTTGGCCACAAACAGTTGGCATTGGGCCTTCAGAAAGTCTAGACAAGGGTTTTTGTGGTATGTGTGAAGTCCTTTCAGATTTAGAAGGATTCTGTTGCCGATTGTTATAAATTAATTGACAAGAATCGTGAAAATGATTATTGTTTCGCCATTATGTGTTAATTTTCAAGCACCAAATCTCTGATTCAAACCAATTTGAAGCATCCTGTGGAGATTAACAAAGATATTCATCAAGTCTATGACCTCCAACCAAAAAAATGTGACTTTATATTGTGACAAACGGCCCAGAAGACTGATAAAAATTTAACCTTCAGACTTTATCTGTCCACAAACAATTTTTTTTTTCTGTTTGAAGTGTCAGTGAAGTGTTTAGTGCTTAAATTCATTTTTTTTATGAGTGCCGAGTTCTTATTGTGCTGTGTCTAGTGATTTTAGCGTCAATTTTCACAGAAAAAATGATGCATTTCGAGCTGTTCATCCTGGATTAGTGAAATCAATTGTTCTGTGGACGTAAGTGCGTTCGAGAGGATTCAACCCCACGGATGAGAATTACGGTAGGTGGTTGGAGAGGTGAAAACGGAGCTGTTGTTTTCATCCAACGCCGGTGAGTGATTCCAATGAATTAATACATAAACTAAAATGGACCTTTTCATATAATGAATATCTCCCGATCAAATATTACGATTTGTGCGAATATCAGGTCACACTTTCAAGCTTGAAAATATCTTTTTAAAATGAAAAAAAATCGTAAACATTGACTCAGACAATCGTGAGCTATTGATGATTAAAAAGGACCATTCTAGCCCATTGTCACATATTTTTTAATTTGTTAATTTTTTTTTAGGGGAGGGTGGGGTAAAACGGACACTTTAGACTTTTTTAAATTTATTCATAACTCAGACACAAATTGATCAATTGAGCTCAGTTTAGGCTCGTCACAAAACGAAAGAATTGTTCTTTTAGAGTTGTATTGAAAAATGTAAGTGTAGTGTAAGACTTGTATTGAAAAAAAATATATTGAATTTCATCAACATTTTAACCCCTCATTAACATTTAAATCAAAGTCAAAAGGGGCTGTTTTACCCCAACCTCCTCTATGGAATTTATTGCAAGAAAAATTTTGAAAAATAAGTTCCTTACAATAGGCCATCGTCCGAGGGCGATTCCACATGCTTTTTATCTTTAATGTATGCTATCATCACTTATAAAAAGTCTAATGACACAATACGCCGAATAAATTGGCTTCAAAAACCGTTACCCTGGATTTTTTATGAAAGGATTATGCGAGATTTTCTGTTATGAACAAACAAACGAGCGTTCAATTCTTTCGGTTTTCCGGTTTTCGAAAGATTGAAGAACTGTTCTTCTCCATTTCCCGCCCTATCCAACCCAATTATCTGAGATAAGCCGTCATCTGGGTCCTCTTCTCCCAGGGATTGAGGTTATGTTCATCATTTCAAAAATGATGGAACGACCTAACCCTAAAGTTTCACGGAAAATTAGCAAGTGCGCGCCTTGAGTGGAAAATAAAAAGCCAAGTGTTTTGAACTTCACCGACAGTGATCCCGGTAAAATTGGTCAGTGGAAAAACCCAACAGAATTGAAGAGACGATCCCCAGGTTATGGCAAAGTACATAGCCCAAATAATAGTGCTGGGCACTCAGGTAGTGGGAAGAGCATTTGCTCGAGCATTGCGTCAGGAGATAGCGGCGAGTCAGGAGGCGGCTAAGAGGGCTGGGGGTGGATCCCAGGGTGCTAAAAGGGCAGCAGCAAACGCCAGGACTGGACTCTCCCTGGAGGAGGCCCTGAAAATTCTGAATGTCGAGAGGCCAGACCAGAAGGAGCTCATAGAGAAGAATTACAAGTACCTCATGGAGGCGAACGATCGGGTCAAGGGCGGCTCATTCTACCTCCAATCGAAAATCGTGAGGGCCAAGGAGAGGATCGACGAGGAACTCCAACACAGTCACAAAACAACGGGCGCAGAACCTCTCAAGGACGAGACGAAATGATGAATGTCATTTGGGCTCTTAGTCTGCAAACAATTGCTACTGCACATTTGTACATATTATTGAGTTAATTAAATCATTATGACGAGAGAAATGATGTCGATACGTACCTGATGATTTATCAAGTTTCAGGGAGATTATGAAGTATGTAATTCAATGGTTTTTTTAATAAAAGGGACTATAGTTGTGTTGCATCAGTTTATGAGTTTGTTTGACGAATTTTTTCAAAATTCTTGATTCTATTAAGTTATTAATTTAAATTTAGAATCGATATACACATGATGAAAGTCAAAATTTGAAGGTCATAAAGGAATTACTTCAGTGTTTAGGATGAAACAACAGTAGTTGTTTTTTCACATAAGTTTAACAGTGGTTTTACGTTTTTTAAGGAGATCGAAGTACTTTGGCTATTTTTTGAAATGCTTTTCTACTTTTGTAATCGAACATTAGAGCTTTCATTTAACCTCCACGTGACCCTAAGTTTCCGGACATTTTACAATGACTTTATTATTTAAACTTTGCATGTCTCAATTTGACTTTCGATATTGAACCCTTAGAAAACCTTTTAAAAATCAGAAAAAAATTACTGTTTATTTCAACAGAAAAATTGATGAAATAATTTAAATGTTGCCCACTAATTCCTCCAAATCCATTACTATAGAAAAAGAAAAATGATTTGATTCAATAATTCAAATGAAAAAGTAATAGTAGTTGTTTCATTTCAAGTTTATCAGTCGCTTTTACATTTTTTTAATTCTTAAAGTATTATGTACATAAGTTTATAATTTCATTGATTTATAAATTTACATAATATCTAATAATCATAAATACTCACTAATTACATTACATTTCAAATGGAAATTGAAAGAGCAAGAGTACTCGTTGGTAAACGAGTCCCTGCGAAATTACCAACCTACAATTCACTCTAATAGATCCTCAAAAAATTCTGTTCCTCCCAAAATTATAAATATCACTAAATTAAACGCACAATTCACCTAGCGAGACCTGCGACCTTGGCGTCCTGTGGCTCAATTCTATTCTGCGTCTGCCTAATCTCCAGACGTTCCTGATTATGACGTACAGACCACAATTTTGGTAAAAACTTGGGCCTCATAGTGGTGAGAAAGTGTTCCCTCCACATTCTCTCCAGTGCGACAAGACCATTCTGGGAATTAGTGAAGTACTCGACGACTTTGAGACCGTGTGGCGTCACTCTCGCTTGTAAAGGCGATGACGACACTGGCCCAGTGAACTCCATCCCATCACTGACATGAACGCTGGCCTCTGGATCACACTGGAGGATGGAATAATTCGGTGACGTGTATTCAAGAACACGAGCCTCGAGTTCTTGCCTGCGATGAGGCGGCAGGGGTGCCGAGGGGTCCCTCAGTGCCTTCACAGCAGACATCAGTCTCCTCTTGTGATGGCTCGCATCTGCCCTCGATGGAGGCAATGATCTTGACAATGGAGCATTGCAGACTGACGCCAGGTGTCTTCTTAAGTCTAAATCGTGTCGATTACTGATCTCGTGGCACGTGGGACACAGGAGCAACACGTCGTGCGACTGGTGGGCCTTCATCACGAGGGGAAAGTACTTGCGGTACTCCCTTGGGACAACATTCTTCTTAATGAACTTGTCCTGGCCACCACACACCACGCACTGGTTGACCTTGACCTGCGTGTAGTACTGGCCCACTTGACCCAGAGCTCTCCCTGAGGGCTCGAAGTTCAGTCTCACTGTGAGAGGTGACTCGTTCACTGTCACCCCCAGGCCCTTGGTCACGTACCACTCGGCCTTTTTACGATCACATGTGCAGAGGGTCTCACCGTCTGGTGCTTGCAAGTAACAGTTGTGGTAGAGGGGCTCCTTTCGCGTTGGTATACTGCTGATCTTCTGGGGATTTGGGGGAGGGGAGTTCTTGTTCTTTGTGAGATTGTTGTTGTTGTTTGCCTCGGGGGCTGAGGGCTCTGGGGTGCCTCGGTACTTTATGTCCACTAGGTCTGGGGGGACTTCGTGGTTGTAGGGCGGCGCTTGGTGGTAGCGACGGTGGTACAGACTCTTCAGGTAGAGCAGGAGGTTGCGGAGCGGCGAACGCTTGCGTTTCACTGTTCTTTGCATCTGGATGATCAGAAAATTTAATTTAAATTGGTTTTTTTCTGTCGTTGAGGCCCGGGTAATCTTTCGAACGTGATCTTGGTTGTTTATTTTTATTTTGATAGTGTGAAATGATCTCCAATTGCGGTTCAGTTTACATAGCCCTGGAGTCTCGGAAAATTATGATTGTACAATTAAATGAACGTTGAAAGAAGTTGAACATTTTCAAAGAGTGTTTTTGAATAATATTCGGAAATATACCCAATTTGTTTTTCATTATTTTGATTTTTCAACCGAAACACCTTAATTGAACATTGAAATGAGCTAACTAGAAATCAATTATTTTGAAATGAAAATTCATGGTTTTTAATTACTTCAATCATTATTTAATATTTTTGAATGGATGAAAAAATGAATTGAATAGTGTGAAATTGGAATAAATCGTGTTAATTATGATTTTGAATCATTAAAATATTGAATTGTAACGGGAGAAGGGGGTTTACCTCTCGATAAATCAGTACAGATGCAACAGCATCGTAAGCAGCGTAGAACATCTGCTCATCGGTTAGGGTTTCAGCGTCCCAATCGCCGCATCTCACCTCGATTATCTTCTCGAGTTCAACCCCCAGGTACTGCATGCACATTGCAGCCAGGCTTTTTCTACTGGGAATTCCCAGGCCATCGGCTAGTGTTCGAAGATCAACAGTTCCAAATACTCGACATCCGTAGTCGTTTGTCAGCTTCCTTCCGTCCTCGAACGGGGCCACACCGACTTTTAAGATGCAGTCGTTTGACAATAATTCCTTTTGAATGATGATTCAATCGTTAATGTATTTTTTTCATCGGTCTCTGGTGTTAAAATTTGAGGATATTGATGTTTTTGCTTACGAATGGAAGCTTTGCAATCAAGTGAATTCGATGAATGCTTTCATGAATAGAGACTTTAATAAGCCCTACTCATTAACAAGAATTAAAATCTAATTTTTCATGCAGATTCGAAAATTGCGAGTTTTCAATTAATATCTCGGAATCTAACGGAGATAGCTAAATTTTTGTTATAACCTTTTTTGTAGAGCCGGTTGAGAGCTACAACAAATGTAATTACGAAAATTTCGCTATCTCCCTTAGATTCCGAAATATTCCTCAAAAACTCAACTGGGAGATGAGTCGACTTAAACCGTTTTACCCCTTCGCTACTGATTTAAAAATTCATGATTGGACATGAAATTTATTCAAGAATGAAATTACATTCATGATGGCATTTAATGATGAAAACAGTAGGGAATTCATAAAATAATTGAAGACAATGTTGATAAAAAGAGAATATTCTGCAAAATTAAATTGAAATGATGAAAAAACACTTATACCTTCAGCTTGGGTGGAACATATCCAATTTTCCCAAGTCTGAATAAAGCACAGACTCCATTATAAGTGGCAAGTTGTAGTAATGAAACCCGGCCTTCGTTTACCCATTCGCAATCGAAGCCGAGAACACCATGGCACAAATTCCTGAAACAAAATTCAACCATCGACTATAAATTTCCCTGAAATATCGCATGGCATCGAATAAAATTCAAGTGAGACATGTACACAAAACAGAGAGCAGAGGTCTGTCCTTCGACTGATAGAGTTTGAAATGAAAACAAATAATTGTGGAGATGAGACTGATAGAATGTAAATAAAATTTGTGTCCTCACCTTCGAATACGTTGAACAGCATAGTCACATTTTTCTGGTGAATCTGCCAGTATAATTTTGCTGAGTGGAAGAACGCATTTTTTATTATTCTTTGTGTCTTCATCATCGTGTGGACTAGTTATGCTGTGACATATATTTTTGACACTACGGAGTACATTGTCGCGATATTTGGAGGCGAGATAGAGGAGACCCGCGGTGACACAGACAAATATCATGTTTAATATTTTTATGGACAATAAATAAATACTCGAGGCGGATAAACAAAACGATAGACTAAGTACGTTGAGAAGCACGCGGATTGCTTTTAAAACTGAATGTCTAAACATTAGAGGGAATTTAATAAATAAATTATCGAGTAACACGGAGACACGTAATTACATAAAGCGCGAGAGTAATTAAAAGAGAAATTTGTTAAGTTATGGGGAAAAATCTACATATTAGGTGATAAAGTGCCTCGGGATGTCCAGTAGTGGACACACGCGGTGAGGAAACAGATGCGACTGAGGGGACTGTGGTTTGTCCAGGTTTGTTGAGGGCTTTTGGGAGTCGGTGGTCGACGGTTAGGCAGGAGGATACCGGTCGTCGATATATGTATTGAGTGGATTTTTTAAATTTCGGGAAACATTTTGCCATTTTTTTTTGCAATTTTGCAAGCAATTCCAGTAGACACCACCCTAAAAATTTAATCATAAATGTTTAATTAAGTTAAATTTGAAATTAGTCAATTGATTAATATTACTCAATTTTTTAATTATTAAATTACATTTTCAAATTTCGAATTATTTCATCAATCAATAATTGAGATAATTGAGTTAACGAAAAATTTTACCAATTTTTTTTGCTAGAATCTCAGGGGTAAAACCCCCATCTGCTCAGCCTCCACGAGAAATAGGTTTGAAAAAGCTCTTAAATATATTTTCCTACCTTTGTTAAATAAATTTTAACCTTGGCAATTATTTAGTCTACACGTGGAATCGGTTGGAAGGCTGTTGATCAATCGATTTTTGTCGAATCCTTGAGAAAAAAATCTAGCCAACTGCATTCTGTTCATAATTTCCTTTTATTATCATCGTTTATTGCACAAACGTGAAGCAAATTTAGACACTCAACACAATGAACTGAACGTCATGTTGAAATGCTGCGCCTACACCTAAAGTTGACACTATTATTGTGTAACAGTATAATAATCCAGTCAGAAGGAAGAATTAAAAATAATAAACGATATTAATTGACAACAATAATTCATCAGTCTCGATAAACCGATACACCTCCCTCTCTGATACATAAAAAAAACAGGGAAAATCATACAAAATTCGAAAAACAATGAATTCGCGTAAAATCTCGAGACTCCTCGATTGAAAGGCGCTTCAAGGTTTATATTGTTCTTGTTCTTGTCCTCATGGCTCTAAGACTATTATCCGTGGCTGACTAGAGCACACATTACGACTATTATTACATTCCAAAAGATTTACACGTTTCGAGATTATCGAAAATTAGATGTCGATGTTTACAAAAATTACGTATGACTCCAATAAGGTATCCAAAGAAAAAAAACACTCTTGACTTTCTCAAAAATATTTACAACTCGTAAATGAATAGGGGCTAATGCGGAAAAATGGACACTTGAGTTTTTTCAAAATAACAATAGCTCATTTAATTTTCAATGGAAAGGAATGATTTTTTTTTCCATGGAGAGACAATTGTTTCCCTTTGTGATAAATTTGTTCTTGAGCTATAAAGATTAGAAAAAAAGTCAGAAGTGTCCATTTTACCCCACCCTCCCCTACAGCTCAGTCTAAGCTCGTTAAAAATGACAATAATATATTTTCGATGAACAAACACATGGAATTTCACGAAAAGATCATCTCCTTTCATGAAAAATTCATCATTGAAAACAACAACGAGTTATCAACATTTTAAAAACAGTCAGATGTGTCTATTTTTTCTCGTTTTTTACAGTGAAAACAAGAAAATGGTCCTGTCACCTAAAATGCGATACTTTTTATAGTTTCTATAACACACGAAACGTATTTATATGTATATTCTTCTCGGAATTTTGATTAGCATTTCTGGATTTCCATTTGTTCGTTAGGTAGACAAATTTCCCTCATCATAAATCAATGAACATAATTGAGTCTCGGGAACAATGATCTCGCAGCTTTTCCATCTGGATTCAACTGATTGCGATAGCGTCTCGCCAGAAATGCAGCGATCACCTACAATAAAATCCCCAAAATGTGGAATCAACTCGTTAAATCGTGGGCTTTGGTGGTGTCAGGCATGCATTTGTTATTTGCTGGGTAATAAACAGCACAGTTACGTGTACGTGTATGATGTCACGGACGAAAAATTACACAGAAAAACCTAGGGAATTCGATAGAAAATTCTGTTGGATTTTTTTTGCATTTCTATTGACAATTCTATTGGTTTTTGGATGATTCTATTGAATAATTTCGCAGCTTTACTGTGCTTTTTTTAATTGAAAATGTCCAATAGAAAGTTATTTTGAGGATATCCAAGTATTTTCTCAATCATCGAATTCGTCAAAGTGAAATATTAAATTTTCAACCCTTTTCACTCATCAAATTTGTCAATTAAATTGTGTGAGAAAAAATTGAAAAAAAAAATCATGAATATTCAGCGTCATTAAAATTACATTTTTCACAGAATCATCATTTTTTTTAAACATTCGTTGTTTATAGATAAATGATTAAAATTTTTAAACTTTCAGAAAACTAATTTTTTTAGGCATAAAATCAATTTCTGGTAAAATTCTGAATGACTAAATTTGTTACGATTCCAAGCAAACGATTTTTATGTTGAAAAATTGATTGTGTATAAATTATTTATAGAAAATACTCGTAATTTTCTTAATTGAAATTTTTAAATTATTTTATCAATCTTTCATCAAAAGTAAACTTTCTTTTTATTTCAGATTTTTAAAATGTTTTCTAACTTGGGGTCAAATGGGGCTCAAATGAAAGCTCTGATGTTGACTTTAAAAGTAGAAAAGTATTTCACCGGAGAAAAAATAGTCAAAGAACTTGGATATCCTTAAAAAAAACTACAATTCCACCTTGCTATGCAACTTTTCTTTTGAGACTTTTTCTGTATAAATTTCTCGACATGAATTTTCTCAATTTTTTCATTGCTTCCATTCTCTTTTCATTAAGGAACTCAAACAACAAAACACAGGAAATTCCCGCTGAGGTATTCTCTGTAGAAAATATCTCAATAGAATAAATTGTATGGAAAAATGGAATTTCGTTGATTTTTTTCGAATTTTCCAGGGAATTCGTTATGTATGTACGTTTTTATGATATTTTTTTTGCACGTGGTAGAATGATATTTCTAAACAGATAAACCCACACCCACCATCTAGTTAGCGTGTCGTGCAAGATGACAGGGGTCATGGAGATATTAGACTAGAGAAAAGCACTAGGATTAGCTCTCGGGTCTTTCTGGTTCCTGTAGCGCACCGTCAACCACACACCGACAAACTGCAAATTTAGAATTATTTTTCGGTTTTCTTGGCCAGTTTTTTTTTCGTGGGTTAGCATCCACTACTGCACGTGTTGAGAAATGAAGTAGAAAGATAAGTTGTGTAGAAAAATAGAATTCTATTGATTTTTTTTATAGAATATTTTTAATTGAAAATTTCTACTGAAAAAAAAACCTGTAGATAAGCTGTAGAAATTTTCAATCGCATCAGCTAGCAACTAATACAAAATTTAATAAAAATTCAATGGAATTTTTTCGTCAGATTTTTCTATAAAATTTTGCTATGCGTGAGAAGTAAAGTAAAACAAAAGTACTTCAATTACTGATCAAATATCATTTCCAATTCTGAAAAAACATCTTCAAAATGAAGAAAAAAAATCTCACACTTCCAATATCTCGTTATTGCTGTTTAAAAATTGAATGCGTTTTGAAAAATTCTCTTGTCAATTCAATATGGATGAAATTCGTAAGGAACTAAATATGTTTGTAATATTTCTCCACACGTGACACAACAAACATAGTCACATTATTTCTAACACTGACATTATCATCATGATATAAAAATCGTGAATGACAGAGAGGGCAGAGATTAATATTTCAGAAGATCACAAATGGTTATCCATCAGATGAACGAATAATTTGAGACAAGTTGCATTACCTCAGTGAAGCTGAAGAATAAACCAATGCCCCCGCAGAGTTTAAATGCATAATCAATCGTTGACTGAAGTTTTTCCATGCAGGGTTTGCACGAACAGGCTGGGTCGAGACTAGGGCCTGGACAGCACATTTTCTGTAACATTAATCCAACAAATTGTGGAGCTTTCGTTATTCACGAATGCACAGAATTATGCAGCTTCAAGGGCCGGGTGGATTATCTTTCGAACTTTATCTCGATAGTTTTTTCATCTTCATAATGTAAAATATATCACAATTTCCATTGGATTTTACATCAGTAGGAGTTGTTTGGTTTTTTTTAGATATATCACGTTCAAAAAAATTTTTTTTGTGTGAAAATCGCAAAAAATGAACTTTTCACCCTTGTACTACCCTCAAGTACGTTTCCCTGGGGGCTGGTGATTTTTGAGGGGATTGAGGGAGTCCTTAGGAACATTTTCCAGTAGGTGTTTGGTTTTTTTAGATACGTATAATATAATTACGTATAATCATAACTGAAAATCTCCAAATTAAATTAATCATGAATTAAATATGCCGACTGAGGAACCAATGAGGAATAAGCGTGACAGACTTGTGAGATATCGATAGTTATCGACTTTAAGTATGTTCTTTTTAGAATAGGACTTCGTATGAGAGTATATATATTTTCTGGCTAAATTTCAAGTTGATACCTCGATTTTCGCGCAAGCTAGAGTGTTTTACAAATTTTTGTCTATGAAAAAAACGGAAAAACGGGAATATCTCGAAAAGTTTGTGTGAATGGTATATATGTTTTGATTGATTTGAACAAAAGGCAGCGAAGCGAATATTTCGCAAACAACAAAATCGAAATCGGCCCACTAGTTTTGAAGATATTTGCGGAAAACGATTTAAAAACGAATGGCTTTTTCTCCAAAATGATTAGAGCGATCGAGTTGAAATTTTGCACAGAGTTAGTCCTCATTAAGACCTATAATCTGACGTAATTTCAGATTTTCGGGAATTATTTTAGCCACTTAATTTCTCAATTTTCTAAAAATTGATCATTGGAAAGGTGGCGGTGGACGCGGTTACATTCAGCCATGGTCGCCAAACTTAATATTTTTACGTTTGCAAACCATTCTACATCATTTCCAATTAAAATTAGAAAATGTAAAAATCGAAGGACTGCAATTCTTCCAATCTGAAGCAAAAATAACCAAGATCACGTTCGAAAGATAATCCACCCGGACTTTAATCTTTATTAATGTACGACGTACGTTCACGACTTCGCATGAAGGATGGCTCATCGCAGGATCATCGATTGCTCCCATCGAACTGTTGAATCCACAGCAAGTGAATGTTGTCTGGACTTGCTCCTTGATATGAGGGCCAACGCGTTTCCATCCCTGCGAAAAAAAATTATGCAACAAAATGAATAATACGCCTCATCCCATCGTAATAACATCGAGAAGCACGAGAATTTCCGTATATTCATCACCTGCTCAGCCAATTCCTCCTGTTGTTTAGTATTAACGGCGAGACATGCACAGGCGATGCTGAACTGAACCAGGAACAGCAGGAAGAGAATGAGCATGTACTATTGAACACAATTGTCAAGAAAAACATGTCGACATCTTCTGCTGCATCGTTTTTTTTGTTTAGATTCTCATGAAAAAGGATACGAAGAAGAGAAGCACTTGATGATGCTTGACTGCCCCAATGAGCCCTAGTATTGATATGAGAATTAGAATAACTCCGCAGGCAAGAATCCCCCCGATAATGGGGAGATTTGTCACGAGGGCTGATGCCCTTCCATAGACAGCAACTCCAATCAAGATAAATGCTACAACCTGAAATCAATAGTAATCATTAATTATTTGGGGGAGGATTTCGTTTGGATCTCTATTGCCGAGCATTCTGCGATGATTTTTTTTTCTTGCATTTTAAAAATCTAAATTTCACTGTTAGATTTTTTAATAATCTGAAATGATCACAAAATTGTCATTGTTGATGATAATATTTTCATGAAGAATTAAACAATGAATTGATATGAAAATCATATTTTTGAAAGTTTAATCAATTTCCATAAAAAAGAAAATGTTAAAAAATCTGTTGCAAATTGTAATTTGAATAACTTCGATTTTTTTTTTAGAATCGAATGACTAAAAAATTGTAATTTTTATAATTACATTTTCATAATTAATTTGTAAACAATCAATTATCATGAAAATCATTTTTAAAAGTTCAATGAGTTTCCAAAAAAATCTCTTTACAACTAATCTTTCAACTTCAATAATTAATAATCTACAAAGCTATACTAGTATGTCTAATCTGCAGCTGTAAAAATCCCTTGAAAGCCCTTAATTAACCTTCAATCCCCACAAAAATCAAACTTACGATGTAAAGAATGTTCAATGCTGTCAGAGCATTTTTGGAGCACGTGAAACTGCCACACATCTTATCAATCCCCCTTTATCCCAGTACCTAATGAACGTTTCCTCTTCCCAAACTGTTCAGATAGTCATTTAGTGTAACATCAAGCCCCTCACTCTCGTTCATCAACCACCACTGCAAGCACAATTGAATGATTCGGGGAAACTATAGACTTATTAATATTCATGGAATTTAATTAAAACAAATAGATGTGATTGTCGTACGGTTTATATCAGCGAGTTTCAACATGGAGGCCAATCGTGCTCGACCTTTTGGCGGTGGTGTACTTCCAAGTGCCTCAGCTGACACACAGACTCTCTCTCTCTCTCTCTCTCTCTCTCTCTCTCTCTCTCTCTCTCTCTCTCTGTCTCTGTCTCTGTCTCTCTCTTTCTCTCTCCTGAGCGGATTGTGGCGCATAAGGTGTTCTGGATCGATATCTCTGTTCATCATTTCGGAGCATACGTACACCCGTCACTCCTCATGTTCCAGTTTGTAATTACAATCGCGTTAAGTCTCGATTAAAATAATTCAAACTTGAAGTTTTCATTTTTAAGTCTGAATTATTTCAACTTGATGAGGGGTAATTGATGCTCTTTGTTTGGCTGATATTTATGGAATATTAGAGCGGAAGACGGCAGTCTTATCACCTCTGTTTGCACAGCTTTAATTAATTTATGATGTGAATGAGGCTGAACGGTGTATGCTCAAGTCTGACAGGCGCCAAAAAGTAGCTCTACCACTTTCGATGGGCTGAGCTACTAATAGTAATAAAATCATTGTAAAAGTTCAGAAAATTGCGGGTCAAATGGAGCTCAAATGGAAGCTCTGATGTTTGACTGCTAAAGTAGAAAATCATTTGGAGAAAAAATCGCCAAAGTGCTTGGATATTCGTAAAAGCATTCTCTCAGTTATTTCAATTGAAATTCTCGAAGCTTCAAGATGATTTCCTCTGTATTCCGGTTGAATTCACGGGACTGATCACAATGTTTACCCGGGATTACCTGCGTGACGTACACTATAATTGAGAGGAATTTTGTATTTTCAGATACAAACAGGGAAGGCGTAGTATTCACATAATAATTATGTCAATTTCGCTATTTATAATCGCGTATCAGACGTTTGATTATCCTACATCCTCCGCAACAATGAGAAGCCGCAAAATTTCCGTTGGAAATTGGAAAAAAAAATTATTGAAATTCCAACAGATGAGTTTCGATAAGAATTCATCAGAAATAGCGCATTGTGGGGGCATTCGTATCGATTACATCAGGCTTCGGCCGAAAATTTCCGAAAAATCTGAATGATAACATTTGAACAGGTGAAATGGTGATGGAATAATTCACATTACAAATATGTCGATTTTCCTATCGGACATTTAATTATCGTATGCAGCAATGAAAAACAGCAAACTTTCCGCTAGAAAATGCGAAAATAAATTATGAAAATTCCAGAACAAATGTTTGAACGCACCTGTGGATTCTACAAGGTGATGACTTCTGATAAGAATTCATGACAAATTGCGCATTATGAAATTATTCGGTACTGATAAATCATCTGTTTCATCAGGACGCTCCAAAAATCAAAAAAAAAATGTGAATGAAAACATTTGAACAGGTGACAGGATGGAATAATTCAATGATCATTCAACATGACTTCTGTCGTTCATATGAAACACATGTTTTCTCATGTATAAAAAACCTTAGAGGCGAATCAAGCGGTTTGTCTGAGTTTTATCACAATTCCAGGGCAATTATATTTAAAAAATTATTTTTTGCGCGGAATTTTTTTAATAAGCATTTGACGACGCAAAGTCAACAGATTCATTTTTCCATATTTTTTTTCAATTTTTGCTTCCCAACGGCAGCATTGTAATCGTTCTATTTTTAGATTCTCTAATTTTGTTTGGAAATGATGTAGAATATGGTTTAAAGCTTGAAAATACGAAGTTTGAAAATACGGATGTCCACCTGGTAATCAATTTTTAGAAAATTGAAGAACTAAAGGACTAAAATGATTCCAAAAATCTGAAATTTTGTCAGATTATAGGTATTAATGAGATCGAACTCTGTGCGAAATTTCGATCCAATCGATCCCGCCGTTTTTGAGAAATCGCCATTTGTTTCTAAATCGTTTTTCGCAAATATCTCAAAAACTATTCAAACGATTTCAATTTTTTGTTTTTGAAAATATTTGTCCCGATGTCTTCTATCTCAATCAATCTAAATATGCATAACCGTTCATACAAAGTTTTCGAAATATTTCCATTCTTCGATTTTTCCCTCAAAATCCATGTTAGTACTCTCATTTTTGCAAAAATCGACATATCAACTGAAATTCGGAAAATGCATGCCCAAAAATTCTAATGGGACAACAAAAATATAACAGAATAATCTAGAGCTAGAAACAATATCAACTGATTTTTCATTGAACGCGAGGAAAAATGGAATTTCCGTAGAATTTTCTAGAAAATCCATTAAGTTTCCCATTTAATAGATCCGTCAGTGTCATAAGCTCATTGAAAAATTGATAATGTTCATCCGAACAAATTTCATCACTGTTTCTCCCAATATGTAACTCCACTAATTGTCTTGTTTAATCGGCGTCTCCATAACACGTAATAAGAGCCGAGAGGAGTGAAACATGACAGTAGAATAAAGACTAACACCGATAAACGAGTTCAAACGACTGAGTATAAAATCTACTCGCCCGGCGTCTTTGACGTCTAATAAGAATCATCCACTGTCTCGGGCTCTGGTCGATCGTTTCGATACCTGCGAATCGATCTTAATCGTGCCAGCCTAGTGTCTTAATAGTCCCGAAAACTCTCTTCGTTATTGTAAGTTGAAAAATTCACTTATTCAGTGTTCTTGCAATAAATTATAATTTTTTAGTCTTATGGTCTGAAGAAAACGATAGAATGGAGGTACATAATAACAACAAAGACACGAAGCAGTGGCCGCAGTATCTCGCAGCTATAACTGGTGAGTGCTTAATCCCGGAATTAATGCAAATCCCTCGGGCATTCTGTTCTATTTATCATAAATTTAAATTGGATCCGGATACTTTTGGATGTCGGATATTGAATGTTGGATGGTTATTGAAATTTAATGGAGAGGTACACGGTTATTTTCCATTTTGCAACTTTGAATTCGATTATTCATGAATTCTATTGTCAACTGTATTTTTTTTTGCAATTTCACATTTTTTTCCTGGGATTGTGAACGGAAAAAAATGATAGCTCATTATTATTCTACTGCCGACTAATTTTTTTAATACAACAGCTCTAAAAGTTTCAATTATGTCAATTATCTTCTATATAATTATTATGTCTTGGAATCATTCGTGGAACATCTGGAAAATTATCATAATTTATAGTTCTATGATTTTCAATAAAAAATTTTACTTGATTTTTTACATATATTTTATCAAATATCAAATCAGTTTTTATCCCTTGGGCATTCTGTTAATCACACATTGAAATTGAATCCGAATATTTTTCGACGAGAGTTATTCATTAATTCTATTGCGAATTCTTTTTATTTTGCAATCTTTCCTTTAATTTGTTATAGAAAAAAATCATCGGTTTTCATTATTCTATCATCAACTGATTTCTTCTAATATAGCAACTCTAAATGTGTTAATTGTCTTCTGCATAATTAAAATTTCCTAGAATAATTCGTGAAACGTTTGGGAAGTTATTATAATTCACAATCCCATGATTTTCGAAGAACAATTTTGCTTGAATTTTTAGATAAATCATGCCGACTTTGTCCCAGTGCCTCTCTAAATCCACTTCAATCTAAAATTTACCATTCCAGCCACAATATCCCTCGCGATAACTGGCTCCCACATCGGCTGGACATCGCCAAGCCTCCCGTACCTAAAATCCAACGCCTCATCAATTCCCCTGAGCTCGGACGACGCCTCCTGGATCGCCTCCTTCTACCTCCTGGGCACAATCCCAGGGAGTTTGATCGCAGCCTTAATCGTAGATCGATACGGTCGTAAGACTAGTCTCCTGGTGTCCGGCTTACCCCTGTTGGCTGGCTGGATCTTGATAATAGTCGCGTGGAACCCCTACATCCTCTACGCCTCTCGCTTCATCAGCGGCGTCGGCCAGGGTGTGGTCTACGTCGTTTGCCCGATGTACATCGGTGAAATAGCGGACAAGAACATCCGCGGCACTCTGGGTTCCTTCATCAAGCTGATGGTGACATTCGGTGAACTTTACGCCCACGCAATCGGTCCATTTGTCCCCTACGAGTACCTCGCCTACTCCTGCGCCGTTATTCCCCTCCTCTTCTTCGTGACCTTTGCCTTCATGCCGGAGTCCCCGTATTACCTCATGATGAAGAACGACCGGGCGGGGGCTGCCAGGAATCTCCAACAGCTGAAGCAGTACAGCGATCCACCAGAGAGCAACGAAGCCCTCGAGGAGAATCTCGATCAGATCGCGAAGACAGTCATCAACGACATGACGAACAGGGGACACTTCTGGGACCTCTTCGACACCAGGGGCAATCGAAAGGCCGTCATCGTCAGCTTTGGACTACAAGTTGTCCTCCAGTTCTCTGGACTAGCTGCCATAGAATCCTACACTCAGGAGATCATCGGCGAGAGCAATTCGGGCCTGTCACCGGGAATTGCTGTCATCATTCTGAGTGTCGTTCAACTAATCGCCGGCATCGGAGCTGCTATTCTCGTTGACAGACTTGGCAGGAGACCTCTTTTACTCATCACCACGTTCTTCTCTGGAGTTTCCTTGACAATTGCTGGCATCTTCTACTTTATCAAGTTCTTCTTGAAGATGGAGAAGGAGTTGAGAGACGTTGGATGGGTTCTGGATGTATCAGTCATATGCTACGAGCTGAGTGTGGCTTTGGGGTTGAGCCCATTGTCGTACATGATGCTTGGGGAATTGTTTCCCACTAATGTCAAAGGCATTGCTGTATCGCTGGCGTCACTCTGGGCCTCTTTGCTGGCGTTCATTGTCTCGAAGATGCATCAGGTGATCACTGATCATTGGGGGATTTACACTTCTCTCGGGGGATTTGGCGCTTCTTGCTTTGTCGGGATTATTTTTATATTCTTCTGGGTACCGGAGACCAAGGGCAAGTCGTTGTTTGAGATTCAGGAGGAGCTCAATTGCTCCAAGGCTGAGAGGAGCAGGAGGAGGGAGAAGGCCACCACTGTTGAGGAGGGGGTCTTCAGTGAAATCCATGTCAGCAGTGTTTTCTGAGGGCTTTGGATTGATTTTTAATTTATCACGGGGGACAAAGTTTTGTAGAAATACCAGCGAATTCGTTGGGAAATTCTAGTGGATTTTTAAGGAACTTCTTATTTGATTTTGGCCGATTCTTTTGGAATATTCAGTAGAAAATATTCAATAGAATAGGCTGAAGGCAATTGCCATTTGTAAGAATGTATATTTCTTGCGATAGATAACGTCAAAAGTTAAGTTATTCAACCGAAAAAGTCGACATAGCAAAAACGAATGCCTGAATTTCGCACACCTTTTGTAGACATTTTTCAGACATTAACAAATGTCTGAATGAAATGAAAATTTGTCTGAATTTCAGACGAACAGGTCTAACCATCCTAATTCATGGTTGAAATTCAGACAAATTTTCATTTTATTCAGACGTTTTTTAGTGTCTGAAAAATGTCTACAAAAGGTATGCGAAAATCAGACATTCGTTTTTGCTGCGAATAGAATCTGATTTTTCTATGTAGCTTATTCTCTTCAGATGTTTTCTATTGAATTTCCTTGGCTCAAATTTCCCAAGATTTTTCATTCTATTTTTCTTTTCTTCGCATCAAGAAAATCAAGCGACAAACTTGGAAAATTGGAGCCGAGGAAAATCTGTAGAAAATATCTCAGTAGAATAAGTTTTATAGGAAAATCGAATTCTTTTGATTTTTCTATAGAATATTTTCTATTAAACATTTCAGTAGAATCGGCCAAAAATTAATCGAAAATTCAATAGAAATCCAATAGATTTGTCTAGCGAATTCACTAGGTTTTTCTACTAAACTTTTTCATCCGTGATTGGAGGTTTGCGTGAAGTTTTTTCATTGAATTCGATTCGTGAGGTGAAACGGACCGTACTCAATCGCCCATAACGCGAGAACGGCAGAGTGAAATTTCCCCATTTTTTTTCATTTTCGAGATATTTTTTCAAGCTTCAAAATGAGATGTGACTCTTCCAAATTGCGTCGTTTGGTCAGGAGATATTCACGATGGAAGACTAGTTTTTTCGTTATCTCATTTAATGTCTTCCCTTCAAGTTTTATATTCGATTTTCATTCAATGAAAAAACTTCATGCAAAAATCCAATTATGACGACCCAGCTTTCTCCAAGTTGAACGATTATTCCCCCCCTTTACATAATCAAAAAAAAATAAGCGAAGTAACGTTAATTGAATCGCGAAATGAACTATTTCGATTCAAGAATTAACGTTTTTTTTTCTGCGTACGTACGTACTATTCATCAACTTGTTGATACTGCTCAATTGTCGGGTGTCTCACGCATTTGCCGGATAAATCAGTGAACATATAGCGGCCCTGAAACGTCATTACGACCAATTGAGACCGAATAACTCGAGCAGTTGTACGTATTTAGAAAAACGTGGTTATTACTCTAATCAATCTATCTAATAGAATAATCGATAACGGCCACTACCATGTTACCAACAACTTACATTGTGTGCAGAGCAATTTCGCATGACCATCTTCTCATCCCTTTAAGGCAGGGTGTAAGAATATTGAGACTGATAATTTGTAATTAGTCGTTAAGTTATTTATTCATCGTCGGTAATATCTATGCTTTTTTATGGATTTATCGACGATTATATCAAGATCTTTTTTGTTCCCTTTGAGGCAGGGTCCGACAAAACGACTGAAACACACGTTACTTAACGATTCTCGAATTAATCGGACGATTCGATTGTTCACTTGATTCGAGTGGAATTATCTCGGTAATGACGTGGGCTACGAGGAAAAGTTCCTCAGCTCACCTGATCGTTTTTTTCAGTAGAAATGTTCGATGGAGATTATTCTGTAGAAAAAAATCAATACAATTTGATTTTCCATGTAACTTGATCTATTGAAATATTTTGAATAATATTTTGCAGAAACTCCTCGTCTTACATTTTCCAAGATTTTTTTGTTTGGTTTTCTTAGAAAATTTATTTCGAGGATTTTTTATGGAAAGTGTTGTATAGAAAGATCAAATTCTGCTGGTTTTCCCTGTAGAGTAATATCTATTGGTAATTTTCGGCTGAAAACTAATAGAATTTCAATGGAAATCCAATAGATTTTTTCATGGAATTTACTAGTTTTCTGTGAAAGTAAAAAAATGTCTGGGCACATTTGCTCTC
The DNA here is from genome assembly GCF_001412515.2 of Diachasma alloeum. NCBI lineage: Eukaryota > Metazoa > Arthropoda > Insecta > Hymenoptera > Braconidae > Diachasma > Diachasma alloeum. The sequence goes on from NW_021680478.1 coordinate 1,022,385, forward strand.
TAGAACCACATGAAATGTTTTTATTCTTTGAAATTTCATCAATCGAGAGAAATAATTTTCGTCTAGTTATCTGCAGCGAATTTAATAATTTCGTTGAAAAAACTAGTCAATTCACTAGAAAATTCTATTTCATTTCTATTCAACTTTAACACCTTTTAACTTTAACTTTTCATTTCTTTCAGCTTCTTTTCTCTTTTCTTTTGTTAGATTTTTTTAATGAAGAGCAAAGAAAAGTAGAGTTGAACCATTTTAGAAAATTTATTCCGAGGATTTTTAACACAAAATGTTGCATAGAAAGATGCAATTCTACTAATTCTCCAAATTTGTATAAAAATTCAAACTCAAAAATTCAATTAGTATAAATTCTCTTTATTCTTCTAATTTTCTAAAAACTGACAGAATTTTAATGGACATATAATAGAATTTTCTATCAAATTTCCTAGGTTTTTCAGTAAAATTAAAAAAATTAACCCATTTTCTCCTAGAACCACATAGATATTTTTTTCTTTGAAATTCCACCAATCGAGAGAAATACTCGTCGTTTAATTATTTGAGAATCACGTGGTCCGCCCCTTTCGTACGGAAGTTTATTGGAATATTATTGCAATAGCTCGTAGGTTTTATGTTATTATTTTTTTTGGCGAGCAATCTTGCATGACTATCCCTTTGAAGCAGGGTGAGACAATTTTAAACTAAAATGAGTACCTATGTGCAGATGTTTTCGTGTAGTGCACTGCTGAGAGTTTGCCAAATTATACCTATTGTTTATGGTTTTAATTCACTTGAAACTTGCACGTTTTATCGCACTCTCTGTTGCACGTGCATAAATGTGTATTATTGATTGAAATGTTGAAAATAAATTGTTAATGTGAGCATGAAATTGCTGTTGTTCATTCTTTGGTGGTTGTTTGGTGAAAAATTCTTGTTGCTATCAGTATTTCATACCCATTACGCAACACTTCAGGGATTAAATTCTCTTTGTTAGGATTTTAGAAGTATTTCCTGGTGATGGGGAGGAATAAAAATACGCGTAATGTAACAATTAAACCCAATCTATTTGGATATTACATCGTAATTGATAACCATGATACAAGCATGCATTAATAGGACAATATATATAAACATAAATATCTCGTTATTTTGATCTTATGCGTCTCTGTTATTTAATTTCTCATTGGCACAACATACATTGTCACAACACTCGTTAAAATTTCATTATTTGATTTCATAATAGTCAGTTATTTTGATATTCATCGATTTTATTTATACATTGGCTATAATATTGATAGTACGTATGCAGCGGAGAGACATTCTCGCGTAAGATTGATTGTCAACGGTAGAGATTCAGGCGGATTAATTGCATTTGGTTCCTTCGTCGAGTGAAAACAATTGGTTATTGATAAGTCTAAGGAGTATTTTGGAGGCGGTCAATGATTTGGAGAGTTTTGTTCGGTGAATCATGGCAGTTTGGATGAGGATTTATTGAATTTTAGGAAAATTTATTCGTGATTTCACACAAATTTACGGGACTGCGAAGTCAGTTCCATTTGGAATCGATTCTCCTTTTTAAGGATATCCAAGTATCTTTTACAGTTTGGTGCATTTTGCTGCAAAAAATATAAATGTATGCTCAAAAAAAAGTAGAAAAAAATTGGAAAATGTTGAAAGAGCGTTTTTCATTTCTATTGAGGATTGAGGAATAACTCAAAAAATGAGAAAATTTGAAATGTATTATTTACCGCGGCAAGTGGCGTCGTGTCAACCGCCAATATTCCTCAATAAAAATTAAACACGCTCTTTCAAAAATTTCCAATTTTTTAAAACTTTTTTTTAGCATGCATTTATATTTTTTGCAGTTCTCTGCCTCATGGAAAAACGAATGGAACTATTCAAATAAAAGAATTGACAAAAAACAATCTAGTTATCATTCGAAAGATACTCCAACCGGGCGTTAAATCGTTGAATGATTGTAAAATGTTCTTAAACTTAGGGTCAAACGGGGCTCAAATGACAGCTCTGCTGTTCTACTACACGAGTAGAAAACCATTTCACTGGAGAAACAATAACCAAAGTGCTTGGATATCCTCAAATCATTGAAATGACATGAAATCATCTGATGAGCGAAACGGTAAAACGGTTCAAGTTAATTTTGCCAAATATCTCCAAATCTAAGGGAGATACCAAAATTTACGTAATAACCTTTCTTGTAGTCCTCAATTAGCTCTGCAAAAAATGTTCAAACAAAAATTTCGCCATCTCCCTTAGATTTCGAGATATTCGTTGAAAACTGGGCAATCGTCAGAATCGGCTCAAATCGTCTTACCGAATTATCATGAGGTGAAGATTGTAGATAAAATTGAAAAAGGGAGTAAGATTGCGGTAAATTTCTTACCCAAGGCCCTGTTCATAATTGAATGCATCGGAATACTATAAAAGGAACTCCCAAAACCCTAGACATAATAATTAATATCATCTCATTTACATTAACTTCAATATTTCATATTATTTTCATAGACGATGAGCGTGCCAGCACGCTCACAACGCCGTGATAAATCCTCTTTAATGCTCACCGATTTTGTTCGTTGTGTCACGCATGTAAAATTATTTAATCAACAAATTCACGAGTCGAATTGTGTATTCAATAGGCCATACCCGTTCGCTACATTGCTGTATTTTCAAACAGAATGTCATGCAATTTTGCTTCCGACATTGTCCCGCTGGTTTTTTTTACTCCAGGGGTACAACGTCTTAATCTTATTGTCTGCTTTATTTAGAAGACTACGTGTTTGGCCATTGAAGAAAGTAATTGAATTACCGGGGACAATAAGAAGTGGAAGAGTCTCCGGATGTATAAAATAATTGCATTTCTGGGGAGAGAAACAATCTTCTTGGGTCGTTCGAAGCTTGGCAGAATAAAATTTGCGTGAATTATCATTTTTAATAAATTATTTGTGCTCTTGATATTGACCTGCGGCGTGCACAAGACGTTGAAGTTTATCGGATAATATTGAGCTACAAATAAGGACTCGATAAAAATTAAAATTTTCTCCTCAGTTTCAGAGCCATTGATTGTCATTAAATTGAAAATGAAAAAGTTGAAATAAAAAGAACTGCTATGCGTCGATATTAATTACTCCTCAACTTGCATTGTCAATTTGCGCGACACTACTGTATAAAACTAACAACATTAGACGTCATCATACATAACATCTATATACATAATCGAATTCACGTCTAGTATGCCTTTGCCGTCATTTTGATGAACCAAAAATTGAGCAGCTGGTACTAACACTATTCGTATTGACGTACTACTCTCGCATTTGACGACGACTTCACCCTCAGATTATCCTCGGTCGGCTTGAACAAAGGGGTATCGTGTCTCATTGTCTCGATGCCTCGGGATTTACTCCATTCTGAGTTGGGTTTCTCGGTTCTCATTGGCAACAGCCGCCAACAATTCTCCCTCGTGGATGAGGGAATCGTAAAAACTTAAAGTGGAGCTGTTGTACTATTGTCTGGCACAGATGTGTCTCGGTTCAACGAATTTAACAGCTCCTCGTTCTCCTTACGAACTGGAACACATTAAAATTTGCGGATTGAGATGTTGGAGAGATTCAGGGATTTTATTTTATTGGATTACGTGAATGGCAGGGTAATGACGAGGGGTTGCGCACTTGAGAGACGTTTATTTTATTTAATTCAGGGACTTTAAGGATATCAAAGTATCTTTTACGGTTCAGTACAGACCACACTATAGATTCAACCGTTTTTAATCATCAAATTTGGCAATTAAATTGCTTGAGAAAAATTTGAAAAAAAAATCGTGAATATTCGGCGTTATTCAAATTACATTTTGCGCAGAATTATTATTTTTTTAAACACTCGTTGTTTACAAATAAATAATTGAAATTGTTTAAACCCTCGGAATGAATAAATTTGTTACGATTCCGAACAAACGATTTGACATGGAATACCTCGTAAAAGTTGCTCAGTTTTCCCCAAAAATATTGTTAAAATGAATATAATATTTCTTTGAATGGAATTCAAATACAACATTGTGAATCAAAATGCACGTCCACTGGAATATAAAAAAATTCTCAACAGTCTGTGTCTGAAATCATGAGTAACCCTTCGTCAAGAAATCCAAAAAAACCATGAACATCGCCTACAAGCGATCTTGGAACGACGCAGCGGTTGATTCTGCTGTGCCCGATGCCTCGCCAGCTCCCTATTCCCCACTGGAGGTGAATGAAACGAACTGTGGGTCAGTGTCACAACGACAACAACGACAGACGCCACGAGTAAAAACATAAAAATCCCGAGGACCAGGGCAACGACTTTCCTGTGTCTCCTCATCTGCTCCGTCTGAGTCTGCGATTCATCCGCATCTTTTCGGGCTTTAATGTCCTGACAGTCAGCACTCAAAGCTCTCGCCGATGATTTACGACGGGTTTCCCCGGTGGACACACTCCTACGCCGACCACTCGGTGATTTTTTCCGAATGCACGCTCGCCTCTCATCCCCTGATTCATTTTTATCAAGATTTATCACACGGAGAGGAGATGGGGGCCGGGGGGGGGAGCAATCAAAAAACGGAAAAATTACCCAGGGGAGTGAATTTGGTGCTACTCTTTGGCCTGGGTTTACCACCCATTTGGCCAGTGCCCCGTTTAATCGAGTATCCGGAGTCGATGGAGCGACGGGGTCGTTGAGGTTTCTCACTTTGCGAACACACTGAGTTCGATCGACATGCTAGGGGTTGAGGGCTTGATGGGTACAAGCCGTGAACGTGGCAATTATCCTGGTTGTCTAATGTGTCTATGTAGTATACTATTTCACCGTCACTGTGACCCGGTGATAAAACCGGAGGCGATGGCACACCGTAAGGGTATTCCATGCTCAATAATTTCTGGTAATGCCGGGGGGATTTGACTCGGGATTGAGAGCTTTTACTCTAAAAACAAAATATTTTTCATAATTTTTTATGAGAGATATTATTTTCATAATTTTTTATGAGAGATATTATTTTTACCAAAGTCATCAAGTTGAGGACTTGTAAAAATTATTCTCGCAAATGGTATTTCATCAGATTTTTCAACTATTGTACTCAATTCGTTATAAAACTCTGGAAATTTTAAGTGGAATTAAAATTATCAGGTCCGTACAAAGCGCCGGGATCGTTGAGGTTTCTCTTTTTGTGAACACGCTGAGTTCGATCGACATGCTAGGGGTTGAAGGCTTGATGGGTGCAAACCGTGAACATGGCAATTATCTTGGTTGTCAAATGTGTCTATATAGTATACTATTTCACCGTTACTGTGACCTGGTGATAAAACCGGAGGTAATGGCACACCGTAAGGGTATTCTATGCTCAATAATGTCTTGTAATGTCGGGGGATTTGATTCTGGATTGAGAGCTTTTACTATAAAAACAAAATACTTTTCGTAATTTTTTGTAAAAGTTTATCAAAATCGAGGACTTGTAAAAATTATTTCCGAAAATGATATTTCATTAGATTTTTTATTCATTATACTCAACTCGTTATAAAACTGGGAATTAAGTAGAGCCTCTTCCCTAGATAAAAAATGTTCACAAGAATTTAAAGTGAAAGTTCTATTAAAATCCTGAGGCCCCCGAATTTTAAAAAATAGCATTCATTGAATTTTCTCAAATTTCTTTTTATATTTGAATTAAATTGAAAAAAATAGTTCTCATCATCTCGTCCTAGTACCCACTAATTACGGACAAAAGAGGAATGAAGTTTAGTGGCGTACCCTGTGCCCTACCCTTGAGTTTACTTGGGGTTTATTTTTAGTTCCACGTATCTGCTTTATACTCTACCACTATGCCTGTCCAGTTGAGATGCTACAAACCCCATCGGCCCATCCACGATATCATCGCACACTCAGCCAATACTCCAGCCCGTAACTCTTAACAATAAATAAACTCATCCAAATATTTATGGCGCAGTCACTGGGGCTGGGGTACGTCAAATTCCCCCATTAGATCAGCAAGTCACTCCCGTAATCGCATTTTTAATTAAACAATCGTAATTAGGGACTGAAAAATCTCGCCTGTTTGGTTCTATCAGTAGAACTATTTTCTCGAGCCAACGATCTCACGAAAAATTCTGTCTATGCCAACACATGGGGTACGTATAACTTGTTGATTTGGTCCAGAATTAATTTTAGGTGAATGAGACTTTGGCTGGATGTGCGCCAACATTTATTCAAAGAACTACAAGAATTTCCTGTTTTAATACTGAATCAAGTGTTGACATGATAATCTGTACTACGAAATGATCAAGAAAAATTTAACACCGGTCTTTATGTTTCTTGCTTGCTAATGGCAAAATCACTTGTCACTACAATGTCTGAGAGTTTTGTTAGTTAAAGGTGTGTTATGTTCCAATTTTTGACATTGTAGCAAACTAGTATAGAATTTTTTATTCCTTCTTTGCATTTAATTTAAAAATTGATCCGCTCATTCACTATTTTCAACGAATTACGATTTTGAAAAAACATTTTTTCATGTGAAACATCGATTTTTTACTAGATGATTTACGAAAAAAATCTTCGAGAATTGATGAAAAATGGACCTTCTATTTTCTTTTTTAACAATATTTTAAAATGTAAATATGATTTAAATTCAATAATGAATATTCTCAATTAAAGAATAAAACATTGATGAATAGTTCATCGAATTCTTAAATGTGAATGTGAATATTAAAGATCACTTCTCGTAATTTCTCTAACTTTAAACTAACAAAATTAAAAAAAAAAATTTTAATCGTATAAATCAATTATCGTCGATCATTTCCGGAATTTTCACATGAAACGCACCAGCCCTGCATAATTACCGTTTTCACGAGAACTATCGAACCGAACTCAGAGGATTAAATTCGAGGATTCACCGCGAATAATCGATACCTGATTATCCGGCGCTTAAAATATCACGTGTTCCCGCAGCGGCAAGCACAATTTCCTGAAAAAAATAAATAGAAAAAATCCGAGATTTTCGGCGTCTTCCGGAAGCCCGAATAATGCACAATCCTCACTAATTCATACCGAAAAGCCTCACCTCGCCTGACGATTAAATATAAATAAAGAGAAACGAAAAAAAGCGTGAAACTGATAAGCTTCCGGTGAAGCGGGTGTACGGCCACGGGAATCTCGCAGCAGACTGAAGATCCAGGGCCCATGCGTCTTTAATTTAGAGTGACGTGAATAAGACATCCTCGACCTCGCAACCCCTCGGGCACTCGAGGACCCTGGGCTCTGATATAGGGGTGTACCGTTCCCGTAAAATGTGTAAAGTAAATTACACTTTTCATTCGTGAATAGAGGGATATCCCGTTAATGACACTGCGAATATCATTTTTTTTCCCTCCCCCGTGACATTTCACTTTAGGCTACTTATTACGGGAGAATTCATTTTCCCGTTCTCGGGATTTTACGGAACAGATTATGGATTTGTCGCTGACCTTATCACAACCCCCAGATTACTATATCATGGGATGATTAGCTGCGAGACAGAGGGAGTGGATGAATAATTAATATCTCGGTCGTAAATTAAACGCAGATTAATTTATGACGAGAGATCCGTCGTGACATTTCACTTCGGCTACTTATTACGGGAGGATGCATTTTTCTCTTCTCGGGATTTCACGGAAGGGATTATGGATTTGTGACTTTATCACAACTCTCAGATTATTATATTCTGTAAAGTTGAATGTAATTTACTGTACTGAGAGGGACAATCTTTTGTCGTGTTGAATGAATTCAGTAGCGAAGCGGTAAATCGGTTTAAGTCGATTTCGGCAACAGCAGAGTTTTTTAAGAATATCTCTGAATCTAAGGGAGATAACGAAATTTTCGTAATGACCTTTTTTGTAGGGCGAATTGAGGGCTACCAAAAATGTTTTAACAAAAATTTTGCTAAACCCCTTCGATTCCGAGATATTCATCGAAAACTGGTCAATAGTCAAAATCAACTTGGACCGTTTTACCGCTTTGCTACTGAATTTACTTGTGCACGGAGAGAAATATTCAATAAAAATTACGTATCTTTTCCGTAATTCCGGAGCGAAATGTGGTTGTAGGAAATTTTACGGAATTGTCACGGAATTTTTCCGGAGCGTTCCATAATTTTTATCTGAATCTCCTGTGAAAAATCACGATACCGTCACTTAAATTTTCTGAGTTGATTCCGTAATTGGTGAGTGAATTGTGAGTTCCGTAATTTTTACTGAACATTTCTCTCCGTGTGGAGAAAAAAGAAAGTTTCCAGCAAAACGTGATATTTTTTGTGGTAGTAATTGTTCTCGTGAGGCATTTATATGTTTTTCGGGTAAATACATTCGTTTTACAGAGGATTATAGTCTTCAAAACTTATGATTGTACAATGAAAAAAATAACTGAACATTTTCGAAGAGCTTTTTCGAATAATTTTCGGAAATAAATCCAATTGGGAGGAAATTGCAAATTAATAATTTACACTATCTAATGGCGGTTCATTCGTCATTTGTCTCAGTAGTCAATGCCTGTCAGATCGTTAGTTGCCATGATAAATTATCCATTTACAATTTCCTCTCTGTCGGACTTATTTCTGTCTAAATTGAATCTTTCTAAAAATTAATTATACCATATATTATTATCTTGATGATATTAATTATATTTTCACGCACATCATTGTTATTATTATCGAGAATAGAATGGTAAAATTAATATCGATCAGATAATCAATATTGAAGAAATTCCTGGAAATTTCAATGAATGAGTCTAAAAATTAATTGTATCATCTATCAATATCCAATATCATCAATATTTTGATGATGTTGATCATATTTTCATGTACATCATTGTTATTATTATCGATAAACGATAGTAAAACGTTGGATAATTCATTAACACCGTCACTAATCAACATTTAATAGTAAAATTAATTTGGATCACATGAGAACAAGATAGGACAAATGTGAATTGGAATTTTTTTTGTGTTAACATTTGCACGTGTCATTTTGCTATGTAATCGTGAATTGGATTGAGAAAAGCGAGAAAAAAGAATATATGGGGGAGACAAAGGGCGCGGCGAAGCGATGGCCAGGACTTGGCGACTCTTGCCCGGGGACCAACAAACCCTCTTTATCATTCGAGAAAATCGATTCAGCGAGCCATTTCACACACAATTCAAATATATTCGACGATCTTTTATCAGAGCTGCGAGGGAATATTCTTCTCAACTCATGTTTATTGAATGCTAGCAGCGGAAATGTTTAAAATTCTACACCGGAACTAGGGGAAATACTGTTGACTGTCTAGAGCTAAAGGGCTCATGGGTATCAAGTCATCTAAGTGCTGTGCTAATTTTAATGTGATTATACCCGAACAATTTGACCCACATATTTCGACTCATCATAATTGCACGATTGCCGTAAAACAATTCGTGACGGGGCTTTTGGTTGAGTTGAAACACGATTTTTATTTGCGTTTTTATTCTAAGTGAAACAATTGCGGGTTTGATAATAGTGGAAAATTTATTTCAAATTAATGAATTATTTATTTCATGTAATTGAAACATCGTTATTGGAATGAAGACACGAATTGACGAATTATTTGATGAAAAAATATATTGTTTCATTCGATTGAATTGCGTCATCAAAGCTTTTACTTAAATTTAAGGATATCCAAGTACTTTGGCCTCTTTTTCTCCAGTGAAATGCTTTTCTACTTTTGTGGTCGATATTTTATAATGATTTTATTATTTGAAAGTCTGAATTTGAACCTAGCTATTGAATCGTTAGAAAACATTTTGAAAATCTGAAAAAAATGGAAAGTTCACTTTTGGGGACAGATTGACGAAATAATTAAAAAATTGCAATTTTGTTAAATTACGAACATTTTCTATAAATAATTTACAAACGATCAGTTTTATGTCTAAAACATAAAGTCTCCGAAAGTTTAAACAATTTCAATCATTTATTTACAAACCTCGAATGTTTAAAAAATAATAATTCTGTGCAAAATGTAATTAGAATGATGCTGAAAATTCATGTTTTTTTCCAAATTTTTCTCTCGCAATTTAATTACAAATTTGATAATTGAAAATGGTTTAATCTACATTGTGGTCTGTACCAAACAGTAAAAGATACTTGAATATCCTTAAACAGAATTAATCATTCATTCGATTCTATTAGATAATTTATTTAGAATGAATTAATCATTTATTTCATACAATTAAAACATTCTTATCGAACTAAATACATAGATAACTTGATTATATATTAATAAAAAAAAATACTGTGGGAATGAACACAAAAACTTTTGAACAAGAAGTTTTATTTCATTGAAATGCATAATTTCTCGTCGAAAATCTGGGTGAAATTGTTGGGGAAATAATGAAATAATGTTGGACTCACCCATGTCATCAATGATTGGTGCCATTCTCAAGGTAACACCGACTAGTAGTAGTGACATGGCAAAGAGCAGGCAGGCAGTAGCGACAATAGTCCATCGCGCTCGAAGTGGTAGCTCGTCGTGATCAATCACAACGACCTGAGGGACATCATTTACCTCGGGAAGAAAAACCTCATGCCTATGTTTTTTTCGTTTGTGTTTTTGCCGAGGTCGATGGTAACGCTCACCCAGCGTATCCCTTCTGTCACGAGGCAAGTCCCGGGGATAATGACCAGACACTATGGATGCACCGTCAAACTCATCCTCGAGATTCAGTGCGACATAATCCTCATCCTCATATGCTAATTTACTACATGAACCACAATCAGCTATTAATTCGCTTGAATGGATGCATTCTATTAAATTCTAGGCTTTTAATTACGAAATGAAATGTTATCTAGTTCAAATAATCACTATCGAGGACTGGAATTATCAACGAGAAATCATCGTTACTGGTGGAAATTCTCTGGAAATTATGTGACAGGTGCATTTGAATTTTCAGTTTTGGGAATTTTTTGTTTATCCTGAACATTCAAGCGTAATTTTCACAATTTTCCTAGCACGTCATTTCTCGACCCGCTCTTTCGTTTGAGCCCAAAAAAACATTCATATCTTGTCTGACATCTGTCTCTTATACACATCTAGATGTGTATAAGAGACAGATGTCAGACAAGATATGAATGTTTTTTTGGGCTCAAATGAAAGAGCGGCTCGAGGAATGACGTGCTAGAGCCTCTAAAGATGGTTTGGAACCAGGGGAGACTCCTAGACGCCAATGTTCTATACATACTCCTAGACCCCATTGTCCTCCTAGACAATGTCACAACTCTGCTTTTCAATTGAAAACAGACATCATCT